>NW_028134761.1:0-90738 GCF_964662115.1 Mustela nivalis | reverse complement strand
CCTGACACTTCTACATTTTATGAGGCAATACTCTGCCTTTTCCAGCTTGAGCCAGTTTGAGCTGGGCTTCTGTTACTTGCAAACAAGAGGCCTGGTATATAAGAACTAGATTCAGAGCCCTGGTCAAGTCACCAAGAATAAAATATCTCAAAGAGGAAAAAAAGAATCAGTTAATGAAGGGGAACATAAATTTTATAAAGAGGAAAAGATTTAAAAATGAGCCTGGGGCACCTGGGTGGCTCAGTGGGTTAAGCCTCTGCCTTCAGCTCAGGTCATGGTCTCAGGGTCCTGGGATTGAGCCTCACTTCGGGCTCTCTGCTCAGCGGGGAGCCTGCTCCCACCCCCACCCCCGGCTTGCCTCTCTGCCTACTTGTGCTCTGTATCTAATAAATAAATAAAATCTTTAAAAAAAAAAAAAGAGCCTGGTGACGGGTATTATGGAGGGCACATATTGCATGGAGTACTGGGTGTCGCGTATGTAAACAATGAATCTTGGAACACTACATCAAAAGCTAATAATGTATTTTATGGTAACACAATTTAAAAAAATTTCAGGTAATAAGACTGATCTATTGCCAACCCATCCTAAAAATAATCTTCTCCTACTGAATTTCCATAACACAATAATTATCCTTCTCTGGCACTTAGAACATTTTACCTTATATTGTAGCTGACTTTGCATATCTTTATCTCTCCTGCAAATCTGATACCCCGGGGAACAAAGAGTCATAGGATTTCAGAGTTATAAAGTACCTTGGACAGAATTTTCTTATTTCATAAATTGAGGTAGGGACCATGTCTGTTTTTATCTTGGTGTCCTAAGTGTATTTAGGAAGTAATATTAATTAACTGAAGGAATGAGTTAATGAAATTAAAAGAGAAGAGGGAATAGGAGAGAAATGAAATTAAGATGACATGAAAGATATAATAAATAAAATGTATGTATTTCAGGAAGGGAAGAAGAAGAGAGGTTGGAAGACAAAGGAAAAGAGAACAAGAATAAGAGAAGGTAGAAGAAATTAGGAGTATTGAGCAATATTTGTGTGAGTCTCCAGTTGTGAACTGTATTATAATGCTTATCTTTTAGAACTTTGACCTTTCTAAATTTTCTCTGCTTATGCAAATAATACATTAAATTTTTTTTTTTCTATCCTGAGTGCACAGCAACAACAGGAAGAAGGAAATCCAGATGTATTCTTCAGGGCTGGAAGAGTCCTGATTTGAATCATGGAAGTAGGAATGGATTCTGGAGGCATCCCAGACCCACTGGTAATAGACAAACCATAAGTGACTCTTAATCTCACAAAACAAACTGAGGGTTGCTGGGGGGAGGGGGTTTGGGAGAAAGGATGTGGGGTTATAGACATTGGGGAGGGTATGTGCTTTGGTGAGTGCTGTGAAGTGTGTAAACCTGGCGATTCACAGACCTGTACCCCTGGGGATAAAAATATATGTTTATAAAAACTAAAAAATTAAAAAAAATAGATTTACAGAACTTCGTGATCATCCTGGTAGGCTGTATTATGATTTTCAATTATTTGTTTCCTCTTTCCTTTAGAATGATTATTCATCTTACCCATTGCCAAGGAAGCTGCAGGGATTTGTGGAAGAAGTACATCTTCCTGCCCCATTGATGTCACTCTTAGCCACGTGATTTGCTTTAGTCGACAGCATGTATGACTCATGCGACATCCAAGCAGAAGCTTTAAGAGCCATGGTGAGTATCTCTTCCTCTTTTCCTCTAGGCGTGAAAATGACATGTTTCAAATAAAATCTGCTCCTTTATCCAGAATCCTGGAGTAAGAGGATCACAGGCTGCAAAGCCACGGCAGATCCTCAGACACTTTTGTTATCCTAAGTTACCAAGATGGAAGAATCATTTGTTACCAAAGCAGAGCTGACTTATACACCACTAAATTGCCTCTAATGTACAAACAGCAACATTTTAAAAAATAAATTCCTGAGTTACTTTGTTTCCACTATTATATGCTCTGAGATAAAACTCGTTCAGAAAAAAAAAAAAAAAAAGCCATGTTTGAAATACAATTTTGTTTGCTTATAAACCTTTTTAATTTCTCAATACCTATGCAGTACATGAAAGACAGCTATCAAAATTGGTCCATAGTCTGTATAATCACAGATCCACAATGCCTGAGAATGTAATAAAAGAAAATCACTGTAAATTCTCCCAGCAGAGACTTAGATTGCTTTGTTCTCATGTAGGAAAAATGGACTTTACTTTTAAATGTTTAAAAAAAATTATAAGGCAGCCTGTGTGTATAGGGAAGACCACCCTTTTCTTCACCACTACCACCATAAAAATATTTACAGACTATAAATATCTTGGTTTCAGGACCCAACTGGTCATCTGATAGTTCAGTAATAGTCTCAGTGCAGAAAGAAAAATATGTTTCTTGGTTTTAGAGGAAGGAAAAGGAAAACAACTCCAATAGTTGCATTTTTTAATTCCAATCTGCAAAGGAAATGTTTTCTCTCATGAAAAACCAGTGAAGCAAGACTCTCCTGAATTTTTATATAAATCTTAAAAAAAAAAAAAAAGTACTATAGGGTAATACCACCTCAGAAAAGATGGCTTTTTCATTTAAAAGGCTGATAATAATGAGCAGGAACACTACCAAAATACAGAATATACATGAGCACATATAGGTTTAGCCAAACTGCAATAGAGCCCTTCTCCTCAAAAATTCAAAATTGCTTTTCCTCTACATCAAAAAAGGAATAAAGTTCATTTTCCCCTTTCAAATCACAGAAAAAGAAAGTAAAAACTGGAGAAAAGATAAAGGGATGGCTTTTATAAGTCACTGGATTTTAAGTTTCAGAAACATTTTGTTATTTTTTTCCCAAAAGGCTAGATACACATAAAAATAAGAGGAAAAATATGCTGTTCGCTGCATCTGAGTCCTCATCTTTCAAACTGGACCTGTTTGCGAGTGTCAGTTAGATCCTGCCAAGTCTAGAAGCTGTATTCCTGCTGGAATGCCCTAACACGAGAATATCGAATTTCTTCTGGAGCAGACCTACTGTAATTTGCTAATATTCTTAAGGTGAGAGGTCCAATTCAGCTTGCCAACTGCACCCACCAAGTTGGTTTTGGACGTTGTAGATGGTTGGGTGTTTAGGAAGAGATTTTTTAGGTTCCCAAATGTTTTCTATTTGTTTGTTGTTTTTTATTTAAAATACTCATCCATCAAATGAGGGGCTAAATTTCCTTTCCTGTTTGGGAAAGAATCTGTTCTTCCCCCCCTTTTCAGTGGCAATTCATTATTTTTACAAGATTAATAACTGGCCATAAATCTCATGTGTCTAAGATACTTGGCCTCCTCTTTGCTGCATCATGGTAAAATATTAGTAAATCTAATAGAACAGAATGTGTCATCCAATGTATGCATTTTTGAAAGTGGAAGCCAAATGTAAGTAAATTGAATTGGCTGACTTCTAAGAACCCGAGAGCTGTATGAGGTAGTTTGGACTGAGGACAATCTCAGCCTACCTCACCATTCTGCTCTCCCTCCTTCAGAAGCAAGTTCTTTCCCTGTAAGCCCCTCACTTCTGGAAGAGTCACCATTGTTGACCACAAAGGATCATTCTGAGCTGAGCTGATGAACTGGAGTTTGGGATCTTCCATTGTGTCCCCTCCCTCATTGCACAAACCCCTGTATCAGCTTTGCCCCCCAGTGACACTGCTCTGTAGGTGTGCGTTCTCTCTAACCCCAAGCACAACAGCTCCCCATCAGGTCCAATCAGACTACTCATAGTATTTTTGGAGGAAGAGAAGGTATCTGCTTCTTCTTTGTGTGCCCCTTTCTACTCAGGTCATCATCTGGTGCAGAGGTCACAAACTCAAGCC
Source organism: Mustela nivalis (assembly GCF_964662115.1). Lineage (NCBI taxonomy): Eukaryota > Metazoa > Chordata > Mammalia > Carnivora > Mustelidae > Mustela > Mustela nivalis. The sequence goes on along the minus strand of NW_028134761.1, from coordinate 86,870 downwards.
ACTTTTCAGGATCAAGTAGGGAACATAAATGAGTAACGTGAGTAGGTGGGGACTGTTACAGATTATGTATGACCCGTCCAGAGAGGGCAGTCACTACTACTGAGTTCTTGGACATATCTTTTCATATGGCCATTTGATCTTCGAAGGCCAAATCTTCTTTTTTCAAGAACAATGGTGTACCGGCCAAGACTCAATCAAGAGAACTATGCATATTTCCCAATTTCCACAGGTAGCTAACTAGCTTAACTTTTTAAATACACACACACATAAGCACATTGTTTACTAAATTAAGACTGTGGGTCTCTACGTTGTGATCGTGAGTGGCATTTCTTCCCCCATGTCAATGGACAGAGTTGACCTCTTATTTTGCTGAAGTTACAGTCTCAACTCTTCAGGACTGCAGGACACACTCACTCAGTAACCTCAGGCTACTTGACTTTGTGACTAATCATTTATTTACCCATTCATCCATCAAACATTTATGGAGTTCCTCTGCTAGGGGATGGACATATGAAGAGAAACAGGATACAGTATCTGCCTTCCAGGAATTTACGAACTACCCAGGGAGTCCGACATATAAACTAAGTTAACGTGGGTATAGGAGTTTGTTGAATGCAGAAACAAACTGTCATTGGGTTGTTTTCAAAATCAGTTCTCAAAACCACAGTGCCGTGCAATCTTCCTCCAGCCTCCCAAGCCTACCTCCTCCACCCCACCCACTCTTCATGTCACACATGCTAATTACTGTGCAGCTGAAGGAGCTGGGTGTGTCTACTGACCACCCCACGCTCACTAAACTCCAGGACTCTACAGGATCGTACATGTCAGGAAGTCAGTTATCCAGGCCACCTTCTTAGACACGTGGCACATGTGAACAAACAAACACAACTGAAAACAGAAATAGTGTTTCTTGTTGCTCTCTCTTTTCTCATCCTGATGTCTCCCTTATCCTTTATCCCTCATTCCTCTTACCTGGTATTCACTGCTCATCTGCAGGTAGGACATAGCAAAATGCCTAGCATAACTTCTAGCTACCAGAAAATAAAAGTCAATGAAAGTCAATCTCTCTCTAGAAAGGCAATGCGTGTGTCATTGCCCATTGAGATGTCCCCCCTTAAACCCTAAAATGTAGACAGGTATTCAAATGTACTATTACTGAGGAATGGCATTAAAATAGAAGGGTTTTCAGATGTCTTGGAATTATTCTCTCTCTGTACTTTACAGCTGACTTTTGGGGTCTCTACATAGTTGAAAATCAACAAGTCAAGAGTTTTTACTATCATCTGGAATAAATTATAAGCTATAGTTAAGAAATAGCTCGTGTTCGCTGAGTACCTTTTATGTTTCAGGTACTACATTAGAGGATTTATGCTGTCTAACTTAGTAATTGAATTCTCACAATTTATAGTGTTACCACATTTCCAGATGAGAAAAGGGACTTGGAGAAATGGAGGAACCTATGCAAAATCACACCCTAGTCAGTGGTCAAGACCTTGGGCCCTTGCTCCTTCCCACTAAACCATACTGCTACCCTAAAGCTCACACAGAGCAGATCCTTGGTCACTCAGTTGTGATTTTACATGTTTACATCCCTTTGTTGCCACCTGATCTTTAGACCAAAGAAGTAAAAATGCCAGAGAACAAACAACAACTTCAAGGACAGCTCTATCAGGCCAATGTCTCCTAACCAGGCTGCATGGTCCCAGTAAAGACACAGGGTAAATGCCTGTGAATTGTTTTCCCTGAAAATAAGCAGGGCTTGGTAATAACTATAATCATGAGATTGTCATGGGAATTCTCTTGTAACTCATTGCAAGAGTACACTGGCATCACTAAGACTGAAGATGCATGAATCCAACACATACCCATTTTACAATGAACACAGACAACGGTCATCGGTTATTACAAACATCAACCATCAACACCCCTGTACATGTCAGCCTCTCCATACACCTCCTTGGCCCGGATGTCCACCTACTCCCTGTATACAGGTTACATCCACTGAAGTAGTGCATGTACTGGAGCAGTTACATCTCTGCTGGATGCCTGATACCCAGAAAGCTCCATTACTCTGACAGATCGTGAATGCAAAGAGACCAGGCCTATACCACCTTCTCAGGTCCTCAGTTCTGCACTGAGTAACACAGATTCTACAGACAACCGTAGGGTCGGCTATGGACAGGATTCTCTCCCACCCATTTCCCGTAAGTCCATAGTCTAGAATGCCAATAAGATAGGATGCAGCCACAGAAGGAAGCAGGGGGGAAATCACTAAGCCTTAATTTTCAGTGTGAAAAGTCTCAGCAGGAAAAAAAAAAAAACAAAAACAAACACACACACACACACAAGACAAGAGTAGAGCCTGGCGCTTTCCCTATGACTCTGAGCCAGTATCCAACTCAAGCTTTTTAACTGGATCTAAAAACCCTTCTATTCAAGATTTCCTTCACTCTTTCCCCTAGAGCATATCCCCACCAATTTGCATTATTTGGAATAATCTTGCCACATGATGAACTCTTGTCTGGGATTCTCCCTGAAGGATCTACTATGAAGCACACTTCTTCTGCCTAGATGCCTACGCTTGATGTTGGACATCCTGCTTCCAAACTTTGTGAATCTGTGATGGTGAAAGAGACCTAAATGAAATACTCCCCTGACCAATTATCGGGCCTCCATCCTTTGCTCCCAGCCTAGACCCTCAAAATTAGAGAATGCTGATAGCATTTTTTCCAGAGTATCACCATTTACTTTGTGAAACCATTCTACTTTTTAAAAAGGGAAAGTTGTAACCCTTTATTATCTTCTTTTAATTTGGTCCATCTGCAATGGCTGTAGAAAAAATTAATGGAAGTTCATTAGATATAGTCTTCTTTAAAATTTTTTTTGTATCTAGGGCCCCTGGGTGGCTAAGTCAGTTAAGTGTCTGCCTTCAATTCAGGTCCTGATCTCAGAGTCCTGGGATCTAGCCCCAGGTCAGGCTCCAAGCAGATTCCTTGCTCAGCAGGGAGTCTGCTTCTCCCTCTGCCCCTCCCCCAACTCATGCTCTTCCTCTTGCTCTCAAATAAATAAAAAAATATTTTTTACAAATTCAAATTTTATGGCTATCTTCTTTATTCTTTTATTCCTTTGGTCATTTCAGTTGAGGATGGGAGGATTCTATGACACTTGTATTCATGCTACCATTTTCCCCTAAAGCCTTTGAGATTTCTTCTGTTCCCTTGCTTACAAAGCCATACGTAACTGACCTTCCACATTTGGGGAATTTTAATTAAAACATCAATTTCTATTAATTGTAGTTTTTTGTTGCTCAAAGAGGGCTTCTGTACCCAGAGCATACTATTTGGAATTACAGGGGATTTGGGGAGCCTGTGGGTGGCTCAGTCAGTTGAGTATCTGCCTTCAGCTCAGGGCATAATCCCAGGGTCTTGGGATACAGTCCCTCATAGAGTTCCCTGCTCAGCAGTGAGTCTGCTTCTCTCCCTCCCTCTGCCTCTGTCCTAGGCTTGTGCTCTCTCTCTAAATAAATAAAATCTTTAAAAAAAAAAAAAGAATTATAGGAGATTTAGATATTCAATATAATAAATTCTCCAATTTAAAACCAAAAGTGTCCTGAAGGTTTTAAATCTACCTGAATGATTCTTTTATCTAAAAATCTAGTACAGGGGTGCTTGGGTGGCTCAGTGGGTTAAAGCCTCTGCCTTCGGCTCAGGTCATGATCCCAGGGTGCTGGGATGGAACCCTACATCAGGTGCTCTCCTCTGCAGGGGGCCTGCTTCCTCCTCTCTCTCTCTGCCTACTTGTGATCTGTCTGTCAAATAAATAAATAAAATCTTTTTAAATAAATAAATAAAAATCTAGTACATTTCATGTAAAATAAGAATGATAATTTTCAGGAGAATCCTTAATTCATGTTTGGTCAAATAATGTAGAATATACCAAATTCTACTTAAATCATTTAGTTTATGGACTTAATTCAGTTCTCTAAGCATTGTAAACTACATTTCAAATGAGTGCATTTTCTTTTCCTTTAAGTGTTTGATCAGGCAGGTACACAGTATTTCTAGACAAATCCTTCCTAGCATTTACACAACTATTTTTAGTTTTTCTCAAATTCTTTTATTTACTTACTTTTTTGAGAGAGAGAGAGAGAGAGCATACACATGAATGGGGAGAAGCAGAGAGAGGGAGAGACAGAATCTTAAGCAGGCTTCAGGTCCAGTGCAGAGCCCACTATGGAGCTCAATCTTACCACCCTGAAATCATGACCTGAGCCCAAATCAAGAGTTGGATGCTTAACCAACTAAGCCATCCACATGGCCCTCAAATTCTTTTAGGTCACCTGGGTGCCCTAAAAGACTATTTCAATAGTCAAGTTAGCCAAGAAAATGAAACGTTATCTTTTCAAAACAAAACAAAACAAAACTCCAAAGTATGCAAGTAATAAATATACAGTATTTACCCAAGATGTAATAAATGAACAAATAAATAAATAATTGTCTTCTACAATTCAGGCAAAACTTTGTAACAACTTTCAGCTTAAAATAACAGATCTAGTATCAATCTTTTAAAGTTGGAATCACAGGGTTAATTTCTCAAATTCTCTAACATTTCCAATTTTCTTTAACACAACAAACTATATAACAGCATGCACAGATTATTCTGGCTTAACACAAAAGGAGTTAAACTATGGATTTGATTTCCTCATCACCTGAATAATATAATTAATAAGATAAACTCAAGAGCTACATATCAAACTCCAAACCCCCAAACCAAAAATGTACATTCTTTCCAAAACAGCCTTGGAAACCCTGACAAAAACTGACCATTTATTAGGCCACAAAGAAATCAATACTTTCTACAAAATGGAACTTAGTAGGCCATGTTATAGTTCCAAAAATACATGGAAATTCAAAATGAAAAATAAAGACCAAATAAAAGAAAACCATTGGTTTAGAAATTTAAAATTACTTTTCTAAATAACTTGGCTGATAATCAAAACTGTAATAAAATAATATTTTAATAGCAATAATTGGTATTAATGCATAATAATCTAATAATATCTCTTACTGACTGACTCCTCTTTTTGTTGTCATTTACCTCTTGACCAAGCTTTTGCATTCATTAGTAACTTAAGTACCTGGTTGGCTATTTTCCTATCCCTTATTTCATCATTCTCAGTGAATTTAACTTTATGTAAATAATTCATTCAACACCCAGGTGTTTTCGTTTTTGACTTCCTCAACTGACTTCTGGCTTCTTTCACCATTAAAAAAATAAATTTCTTTTAAGTTGCATTGGGAATGCATTACAAGAGTATCCTTCATGGTGTTTTATCATTCATCCCATAATAAGTACCTCACTGAGATAGTTTAAATAGGTCCTATAAGGTTGCCTGACTCTATCTATCACTACCTAGTTATTATATCTGTTTTAACACCGGGTGCTGAAAGCACAAGTATTTTATTAGCAAAATAAAAAGATACTGAAATGTAACTGAAAATATCTTGATCGTTTTTAAAACAAATACATTAAAAACCTATAAGCAAATAACTGATTTCTAGTATCACAATAAAACTACTTCAAAACACAAACTCCTCCAGCTTCTACAGTCTCTATTAGGCTGGATGCATAGTTTCCATTATTATATAGTTACTGGCGGATTGATGCAATCAACGTTTGCACATCAGTTGCCCTTATTTACTAGATTCTTCTAACAGTGTCTGAGAATAGCTAAAAAAAGGGGGGGGGGTTGGGCACCTACTAGCTTAATCATTTAGGTGGTTGACTCTTGATTTTGGCTCAGGTCATGATCTCAGCGTCCTGAGATCAAGGCCCCTGTCGGGCTCCCTGCTTGACAGAGAGTCTGCCTAAGGATTCTCTCCCTCTGCCCCCACCCCTTTCTCTCTCTCTCTCTCTCTCTCTCTTTCTCTCTTTGTCTCCCTCTCTAAAATAAACAAATAAATCTTCAAGAAAAAAAAAGAATTTTGGTGATAATATTGATAAAGACATGTAAGATCATACCCCTCTATAAGGAGATAACTAATTGGAGAAAAAAGAATAGCAAAGATGAAAAACGAAAGAATAAATTGATTTATGGCATGTTGACTTTAAGTACAGGAGGGTTTTAGGTAGGGGCTCTATTAATCTGCACACATCAATCACTAGCTTAATTACCTAGAGGGGGGGATTGTTTTTCTTCTATAAGAGCAGAAATATATGGTTATAGCTGGCAAGTGCAGGGCTGATGCAGTGGCCCCATGATGTTGTCAATATCACAATCTACTTCTCCCTTTAAGCTCTGGATTTAGCTTTCATTCCTTTGATCATTTTATAAACACAGGATGATTGTCTCATCTGCAACTTCTAGTCCAAGTTCTAGAAAGAGGAAAGAGATAAAACTCATAGGATTATATAAAAATGCAGAAAAAAATATTTGATAAAATTCAACATCCTTTCACAATAAAATTCTCAACAAACTGAAGCCTGAAGGAATTTAATAAAAGCCATATCTAACAAACCGCAGCCAACATCATACTTGATGGTAAAAAGTTGCAAACTTTTTTTTAAGACCAGGAATGAGATACGGATGCCCTTTCTCATTACTACTTTTCAACATAGTACTGGAAGCCCTAGCCAGAGCAATCAGGCAAGAAAAATAAATAAAAGGCACCCAAATCAGAAAGAAAGAAGCAAAATTTTCTGTCCGCAGCTAACATAATTTTATGAGAAAATTCTAAGGATTCTACCATTTAAAAAAAAAAAAAAAAGACTCTGCCATCAAAACCTGTTGCCATCGCCAGGGAACTGGGGATAAGGAAGATATAGGGAGGTGTTAGTAAAAGGCTACAAGGTGTAATTTGAATAAGGTCTGAGGATCTAAGATACAGCCTGGTGACTAGAGCTCTAACACTGTATTGTACAACTGAAATTTTCTAAGAGAATTTCTAAGAGGTTAGAACTTAAATATTCTCATTAAGAAGGAAGAAAAGAGGGGCACCTCGGTGGCTCAGTGTGTTAAAGCCTCTGCTTTGGCTTGGGTCATGGTCCTGGGGTCCTGGGATCGAGCCCCGCATCTGGCTCTCTGCTCAGCAGGGAGCCTGCTTCCCACCCCTTTGTCTCTGCCTGCCTCTCTGCCTACTTGTGATCTCTGTCAAATAAATAAATAAAATCTTTAAAAAGAAAAAAAAGAAGAAAGAAAAGAAGGTAGGAAGGAGGGGAAGGGAAGGGATAAGAAGAAGGAATGAGAGAGGATGAAAGGAAGAAAGGAAGAGAAAGAAGGGTTTGGCTGGAGGAATCCTTTCACACTGTACATGTATTTGTACATCCTATGTATACATGTATCAAGTCACCATGATGCACACTTTAAATATCTTATAATTTGTTAATTATACTTCAATAAAGCTGGAAAAACTTTTAGTACTAATAAGTGAATTCATTTGCAGGATAGATATAAAGTCAATATACAAAATCGGTTGCATTTCTCTATAGTAACACTGAACTATCTGAAAAAGAATTAAGGAAAACAATCTCATTTACAACAGCACCAAAAACAATAAAATGGTTAGGAATAAATTTAACCAAGGAAGGAGGTGAAAGACAGTACATTGAAAATTGTAAAATCTTGATGAAAGAAATAGAAGATACTTATAAATGGAAAAATTTCCCATGCTTATGAATCAAAAGAACTAATATTGTTAAAATATTCATTCTATCCAAAACCATCTATAGATTCAATGTAATCTTAATGGAAATCCAATGAGGTTTTTCTTTTTAAAAAAATTTTTTTTAAAGATTTTATTATTTATTTGACAGACAGAGATCACAAGTAGGCAGAGAGGCAGGCAGAGAGAGAGAGGAGGAAGCAGGCCCCCTGCAGAGGAGAGCACCTGATGTAGGGTTCCATCCCAGCACCCTGGGATCATGACCTGAGCCGAAGGCAGAGGCTTTAACCCACTGAGCCATCCAGGTGCCCCCAATGACATTTTTCACAGATATACATAAAACAATTCTAAAATTTGTTTGAGGGGCCCCTGGGTGGCTCAGTGGATAAACCTCTGCCTGCGGCTCTGGTCATGGTCTCAGCGCCCTGGGGTTGAGCCCTGCATCGGTCTCTCTGCTCAGCAGGGAGCCTGCTTCCCCCTCGCTCTCTGCCTTCCTCTCTGCCTACTTGTGATCTCTCTTTAAAAAAAATTTTATAAATTACATTTGTTTGGAACCACAGAAAGCCCTACATAGCCAAAGCAATCTTGAGAAAGAAAAAAGAGCTGGAGGTATCGTACTTTTTGATTTCAAACTATCCTACAAAGTTATAAGGACTGACACATAGATCAATGAAACAGAATGGAAAGCCCAGAAATAAACCTATGCATATACAACTAATATTTTACAAGGGAACCAAGATTATTCATACAACTCAATAGCAAAATAATTATAATAATCTGATTAAAAATTGGGCAAAGAACTTGAATAGACATTTTTCCAAAGAAAGCACACAAATGGCCAACAGATACATGAAAAGATGCTCAATACCACTCATCATCAGAGAAATGCAAATCAAAACCACATTGAGGTATCACCTTAACCCTATCTAAATGGCTATTATGAAAAGAGATAAGTGCTGATAAGGTTCTGGAGTATGGAAACATTGGTGCACTATTGATAGAAATGTAAATTGTTAGAATCATTATGAAAAACAATATGAGAGTTCCTCAAATTAAAAATAGAACTACCATATGATTCAGCAATTCCACTCCTGGGTATATTGAAAATGAAATTACCATCTCAAAGAGATATGCACACTGCAACATTAGCCACAACACCTGAGACATGGAAACAACAGAAGTGTCTGTCCATCAAGAGAATGAATAGAGAAAATGTGATGTGTGTGTATATAAACAAGGGAGTACTATTCAGCCATGAGAAAGAAGTAAATTCTGTCATTTGCAACAACATGGGTGAAGCTTGATGATGATATGTTAAGTGAAATAAAGAAGACAGAGAAAGAAATATACTGTATGATAACACTTACATATGGAATCTAAAAAAGCCAAACACACAGACACAGAGAATTGATTGGTGGTGGTCCGGGAGTGGGGTTGAGGTGGGGAGATGGGGTAATGTTTGTCAAAGAAACAAACTTTGAGTTATAAAATGAATAAGCACTGGGGATTTAATGTATAGCATGCTGTTTATAGTTTGACTATTATTGTATACCTGAAAGTTGCTAAAAAAGTGGATCGTAATTGTTCTCACTACACACACACACACACACACACACACACACAATGATACATATGTGAGGCGATGGATGTGTTAAGTAACCTTATGTGGTAATCATTTTGCAATACATATATGTAATTATCACATTGTACATCTACTTGCAAGATGTGATGTATCAATTATAGATCCATTTTATCTCCATGAAACAGGGAAAATTAGGAAAGAAGCACCTACGATGAAAAGATGATGTTGTATCTGTATCACAAAATTCTAGAAATTCTTTCTTTTCTGACTGGCAAGAATATTATCACTTCTTGCTCCAAAAGAGCTGCTGAGAAAAAATTTTATTTTGATTGGGATTCTATAAAAGAAAAAGATAGGAAGAACAGATGTTGGTAGATGACTACTGCTTTCTGTAATATTGAGAGTAGAAAGAGAAAGAAAATTCTTGGAAAGGATCTTATGGAGAAAACGAAAAAAGAGCTTGATCTATAAAAATGGCAGGAGCTGAGTATCCATATGAAGACCGAAAAAGTTTACCCCAGTGTCTTGAATAGTATGAACAGAAGTGGAAGACAGATTTGAATGATTAGCCTGACATATTCTGAGAACAGATTAAGGCAAAGACTATGCCGGGAGCAATGAGAGAAGGCTGAATTGGTGGAAGAAATTCAAGTCGTGGAGATCTTTGACAGGAAGGTTTTTGACTTGACGTGAATCATATTAAGGATCTACTGGAAGTTTTAAAGCAAGAGGAAGAACGATTTAACTAATAGTTTAAGAAAACTTTCTGTGGTCGCAGAATGTGGTACAGATTAAAGAGGAAAGAGATTGGATCTACTTGCTTATGAAGTCACTGAATAACATCCAAGTGCTTTCACTGCAACAATTATGGCTGTTGTCCAGCTGAAGGTCTTAGAGTTACCCTAACACAAGTGCTTCCTGACTAATGGCTCACAAACCGGCAATCGCCCACAGCGAGCTCGCTAACTCTCCCAGAAAAAAAGCTATTCATTCTTAAGTCTTTACTAACAGTAATTACCGAAACAAGACTGTCACTAATATTTTTCAACTATGAGACTCCTCTACTTGGACTGTAGCAATCAAGTTTTTGAGCAGGAAATATAAATGGTGTTTTGTTTTTTTTTTTTTTTTTTTTAAAAGCAAGCCAGGGACACCTGGGTGGCTCCGTCGGTTAAGCGTCTGCCTTTAGCTCAGGTCATGATCCCAGGGTTCTAGGATGGAGCCCCACATCCCTCTCCCTGCTCAGCGGGGAGCCTGCTTCTCCTCTCCTCTCTGATCATGCTCTAGCTCTCTCTCTCAAATGAATTAAAAAAAAAAAAAATCTTTAAAAATGAATAAATAACCAGGGTGGGAAATTTTAGGCCATGGTTAGTATTTGAAAAACAAAACAAAACAAAAATAAAGCAGGCCATTTTTATTTTGGTCAACATGCTCAAAGTTAAGTGTTGACATTATCCATGTGTACAGAAGTGTGTGAAAACTAATTTTTATGCCAGTGTCCTTTTCAAACACTGTGCCACGAAACTCTAGATTAATAGCTTGCCTGGCTCACTCTTCTCTTCCATCCCTTGGCAAAGCAGAGCTCCACAGTAGGCTGGAGTTCAGCCCCACCCCCAGCTTGGGAACTGATCTTCCTTCCCACTATTAGAGGATTCTGGAATCATCATCAAGCAGCTCAGTGACTCAGCAAACCAGCATGAATTCAGCCTTGCTTCAGGACACAGTTAACCTTGGATCCCTTTCTAATGAGTAGGTCCTTATCATGCTTCTTGTTGTTGAACACTCCATTGTGATGCTTGACCCAATGCTCCTCTCTCCAGAACTGAGGTCTTCCTTGGGTCCCATCAGTTCTCCTGACAGCCAGTGTCCTAACCCTGAGTACCAGTGCCCCCCACCTTCTGCTAAGCCTTCCTGATGCTTTTCTTCTTGTTGACATGTCTAGCTACTGCTAATTGCCAAATCTCCAGCAGCTCACCTCCTAGTACTTACTTCCTCCTGTTTCCCATTGCTTAGAGTGCTCTGGTCTCCTGAGTCGAGATCCTGACTACAATCCTGATACAGGCATGTCCTTTATTTTTATAAAGGTTCATATCTCATCAGCAGTCTTTCAGCCTTTTGCTTGTGGAAGGGTTTTTCCCCAAAAATGTTAATTCATTTTTATCCTTTTTATTTTTTCTCTTCCCTTACCATTCCCAGTAGGTAACCAGGATTTCCTCGATACAGAGAATTTTGCTAAGAACTCAGAAGCAATCCGAAAAGATAGTTTTGCTGCTATGGTTGTTGTTGTTGTTGCCTTTTGGAAAAAATTACTGAAGAGCTTATTTTAAGTATCCTGAATGGGCAGAACAGAGAAATGTGTATTCTATGGGAAGTAAGAGGAGTGGGGGCCTAGGCCCATCCCAGGGGAATACACTTGGGAGTTGACAAAGACCTCAGAGTTTTGGCTATATGAATTACCAAGAAACTTGGGCCTGGGAACCCCCAGTGCCTAAGGTCTCCACACCCCACCCAACTATGGTATAGATGTGGCACAGACTCAGAAAAGTAGAAGGACCATTCCAGGTGGGATAAAGACATCCTAATGGTAACACCTTTAGTAACAGTGATAGGAGGGGAAGCAATAGGAATGAGACTGATCATTCCTCCAGCCTATGTGATAGGGGTTCAGAGAGCAATTCAAGTTGGCTTTTTAAGTGATCCCAAATAACATTAACTATAAATATGACACAAACCCTGCCTTTAAGGAATTTTAAGATAAATGTGGAAAATCAGACAAGTTTGTCTATGTAGTATGTATACATATCACAGTGTATATAATATGTCACAGTACATAATGCAACATAACATCTGTACCTTTAAAGATATTAAAAAACTTACTCCTGATTAGAAGATTCCAAAACACCTTTATAGACACCTAATGAGACTGGTAAAATTTAACGTAAGCAAACCCCCTCAAGTTGGGAAAGAATAAAGAAATTAAAACAATATTTAGTGGGAAGTCCATTTGGCTGGAACTTATGGTGCCTAAAGTGTCATAGGAGGCAATACAGTTGGAGATGAAGCAGGACATGCTGACACTCCGTTCTGCCAACAGAGAGAAGAGAATATGCAAGTGATCAGAGGAACCGTGTTAACCAGGCAGGAGACTAATTCCAGCCAGTAGAGCCATCCCGCACTATGTCAAGAATTAGCTAGAACAGGGCTCCTGAGTGGCTCAGTTGTTTGGGCATCTGCCTTCTGCCTTCAACTCAGGTCATGATCCAGGGGTCTTGGCTCCCAGCCCTGCATCAGACTCTCTGCTCAGGGAGGTGGTCATCTTCCCTCTCTCTCCTCTCTCTCCGCTGCTTCCCCTGCTTGTGTGCATTCTCTCTCTGTCAAATAAATAAATAAAATCTTTTAAAAAGAAAAAAAAGAATCAGCTAGAACATAAGTACACACTAGTAATCTTTTTATTATTATTATTATTTTTAAGATTTTACTTATTTATTTGATAGACAGAGATCACAAGTAGGCAAAGAGGCAGGCAGAGAGAGAGAGAAGAGGAAGCAGGCCCTGCTGAGCTGAGAGCCTGATGTGGAGCTCGATCCCAGGACCCTGAAATCAGGGCCCAAGCCGAAGGCAGAGGCTTAACCCACTGAGCCACCCAGGTGCCGCAACACACTAGTGATCTTTAACTCATTTATAACCAAAGGTAGAATCAATCGACATAAAATAAGATGGGCAACAGCCAAATTGTGAGATCTTTAATCTGACCTGGGAAAGCTAGGCTCAGTGAAAATAGAGATCAGAAGGGGACCCAAAAACTACAAATAGAGAAAGCTAAATTGGCATACTCAATATAGACCCCAACAAACAAACAAACAAAACCCCTAAACCCTAGTTAATGAATCAAATTTTAACCATTAACTCCAAACTGTCCAAGATACCTGTGTTTATGTCACGGGGACTCTGGCTTTCTCCCGATCTCCGCGTTAAATCGCACCTATTGGACATATTATCTTGAATCCTCACCCCACCCCTGTCTTTGACCTCCTTTCCTGGGGGGGACACTGAACCTTCCATTTCCACGAATGATGCCACCTGCACAGGCGGTACCTGGCTTCCCCCATCTTTCCCCCTTCTGGACTGTGGAAAATTCTGCAGCAAACTTGGGTATCACAGTGGATGGCATAGGTACTCATGACTGGTTCTTCCTTACTGAAGAGTTACCTTTCTGTGCTGTCATGCACATGACAGCCTGTGATAACTGCATTCCTTTTCAACTACAATAGTATATGAACCACATCTTCACAGGAACGGGTCAGATAAGGACAGTAAAATATCAAATATTCATCATTTCTGCTGGGGTTGGGGGTAAAATCAAATTGGGAAAAAGGTACCCTAAGCCTAGCATTCCTGTTTGTTCCCATCTTTCGGTACAACCCAACTAAACATCACTCATATTCTTGTGCTCTGAGGGCTGAGGCAGGGATCCCGGTCAACCTAGCTAGGACTTGGGTGGAGATTCTGCCTTAGAACACATTACTAACCCTCTGGCCGGCACTAAGAGCAGATTATCTCACGCACTTCTCAGAGCATCCATTATACCCATCCTGCCCTGGCCGCGGCAGCTACTAGAGCTTTTTTTTTTTTTTTTTTTTCCCAATTTATTTATTTTCAGAAAAACAGTATTCATTATTTTTTTCACCACACCCAGTGCTCCGTGCAATCCATGCCCTCTATAATACCCACCACCTGGTACCCCAACCTCCCACCCCCCCCCGCCACTTCAAACCCCTCAGATTGTTTTTCAGAGTCCATAGTCTCTCGTGATTCACCTCCCTTTCCAATTTACCCCAACTCCCTTCTCCTCTCTAACTCCCCATGTCCTCCATGCTATTTGTTATGCTCCACAAATAAGTGAAACCATATGATAATTGACTCTCTCTGCTTGACTTATTTCACTCAGCATAATCTCTTCCAGTCCCGTCCATGTTGCTACAAAAGTTGGGTATTCATCCTTTCTGATGGAGGCATAATACTCCATAGTGTATATGGACCACATCTTCCTTATCCATTCATCCGTTGAAGGGCATCTTGGTTCTTTCCATAGTTTGGCGACCGTGGCCATTGCTGCTATAAACATTGGGGTACAGATGGCCCTTCTTTTCACGACATCTGTATCCTTGGGGTAAATACCCAGGAGTGCAATGGCAGGGTCATAGGGAAGCTCTATTTTTAATTTTTTGAGGAATCTCCACACTGTTCTCCAAAGAGGCTGCACCAACTTGCATTCCCACCAACAGTGTAAGAGGGTTCCCCTTTCTCCACATCCTCTCCCACACATGTTGTTTCCTGTTTTGTTAATTTTGGCTATTCTAACTGGTGTAAGATGATATCTCAATGTGGTTTTAATTTGAATCTCCCTGAGGGCTAATGATGATGAACATTTTTTCATGTGTCTGATAGCCATTTGTATGTCTTGATTGGAGAAGTATCTGTTCATATCTTCTGCCCATTTTTTGATATGTTTGCCTGTTTCGTGTGTGTTGAGTTTGAGGAGCTCATTATAGATCCTGAATATCAACCTTTTGTCTGTACTGTCATTTGCAAATATCTTCTCCCATTCCGTGGATTGTCTCTTTGTTTTTTTTTATTGTTTCCTTTGCTGTGCAGAAGCTTTTGATTTTGATGAAGTCCCAAAAGTTTATTTTCGCTTTTGTTTCCTTTGCCTTTGGAGACATATCTTGAAAGAAGTTGCTGTGGCTGATATCGAAGAGATTACTGCCTATGTTCTCCTCTAGGATTCTGATGGATTCCTGTCTCACGTTGAGGTCTTTTATCCATTTTGAGATTATCTTTGTGTATGGTGTAAGAGAATGGTAGAGTTTCATTCTTCTACATATAGCTGTCCAGTTTTCCCAGCACCATTTATTGAAGAGACTGTCTTTTTTCCACTGTATATTTTTTCCTGTTTTGTCGAAGATTAATTGACCATAGAGTTGAGGGTCTATATCTGGGCTCTCTACTCTGTTCCATTGGTCTATGTGTCTGTTTTTATGCCAGTACCATGCTGTCTTGGTGATCACAGCTTTGTAATAAAGCTTGAAATCAGGTAACGTGATGCCCCAGCTTTATTTTTGTTTTTCAACATTTCCTTAGCGATTCGGGGTCTCTTCTGAATCCATACAAATTTTAGGATTATTTGCTCTAGCTCTTTGAAGAATACTGGTGGAATTTTGATTAGAATGGCATTAAAAGTATATATTGCTCTAGGCAGTATAGACATTTTAACAATGTTTATTCTTCCAATCCAAGAGCATGGAATGGTCTTCCATCTATTTTTGTCTTCTTCAATTTCTTTCCTGAGTGTTCGGTAGTTCCTCAAGTACAGATCCTTTACCTCTTTGGTTAGGTTTATTCCCAGGTATCTTATGGTTCTTGGTAGCTACTAGAGCTTTAACAGTTGCTTTTTCCCATTCTGTTCAACAGCCCATCACATGAATATTTACCTACAAAATGCAACCTCTGAAGTGATCCCTCAGACCACAATGAATCAGGAAATCCTCCAACACCTGGATGCATTGGAAGCAGTGGTCTCCTGGCTGGGGGAACACCAACACACCCTTTGACCCTTTGGGTCAGGACATTCTCTACCTTCAACGTCAGTTACATGAACAAATAGTTCAATCAAGTGAAGAGGCACAAAATGACATGCTTGTCCACTGTGAAATGGCTCATTGGCTCAACCGTCAAAATTAGATTTCAGGACTAGACCTCAAATATGAATTCTCATAGGTCTTTTGTGTTTTCTCACAGCGCTGAAGGCCCTTGGCCACGTGTTTCATACAACTCTTGGCGCCAAAGCCAGGATGACCCTCCCACGGCAGTCTCACTACCAGCCAATCCCCGAAACCACCCCCCCTTGTAACCTGCCCTTCCAATTTGAACTTACCTAAGCCAAAACAGAGACACATGGGACAGCAGGACCTCTATGGGTAAAAGACACAAGAAGAAGAGGAACACGCGGAAATGGCAACAGTTCCAAGAGTGTGGCAAAAGCCAATTATTCCCGTCATGGGTCGGTGCAAGAAACCAGTACATACTTGAAACAGCCATGATGGTGGATAAGATCGCTGGGCCTGCTGAGGTCAGTGCCCCCACCCCCTGCAGCCCCTCAGATAATGCCTCATAGGACCCGTGCTAATAGTCATGTACGTGGCTCCCTGCTGCCCCTCACGTGTTTGCTTTCCCGAGTTGTTTTTCCCTCCGTGCTTCAGCATGCTTTGCATTCTACGCTATGATAATAGGTAACAAAACCAAGAGTCCGCCGGACTCCAGGCTTCAGCTAGGTTCTTGCGTGTCTTGCCCAGGCCAGGCAGTGCAGCCCCTTTGGGCCTCTCTTTGTTCCAAATTGTTGGACAGTGAGGAATCATTCATCTCTGGATGAGCGTGCTATTATCCTATCTGCATTTCGCAAACCAGGACTGTACAGGGTTTGAGGGGTGGAGAAAACAAAGGAGGCGATGACAGCAGCTTTGTTCTCTCTCTCTCTCTCTCAGCCCTTTGCTCCACCATCACCAACTCTCCCACATCCCAGCTCGCCCATATAACACACATCCGCAGAGCACTAAGGATGTTTGCCGCTGAAGACAAAACACAGCTATTCCTCTTCTTTCTCTTTGTCAAGGGCATCTTGCCACTGTGTGTGTTGGGGGTAGTTAGGAGATGGAGGTGTGCTCTAGGGCTCCGGGGAGGACCCGTGAGACAGCCTGGAACCTCAGAGTTGGTGATCAGGGTAGTAGTTAAAGGTGCACCAGCAAAGCAATTTAACAATGATCCCCTCCTTCTCTGTACTCTTTAATGAACTGCCACATCACAGTGCTTGGCAGGGCCAGAATATACCCTTTATTAATCCCATTACCAAGACTCAGTCCCTTTAGAGCAAGACTTAAATCCCATCCTAGTTCTGACACAATAGAATTCTCAGAAGCAAAAACTTCTCAGGGAAAGAGCGATAAATCAGGATGCAGCTCCTCCCGGGGTCCTTGCCAGCAAATGTATTTTCCAGGCAAATAGGAGCTGGCGGCAAAAAACAAGCGAGCTCGGGTTTCCCTGTGATGCGATTACTACCTTGGGGGAGGGAGAGAGGGGTGGATGGAGAGAAAATCTGACCCTACCTTGGACTTTAAAAAAAAAAAAAAAATCTGGCATTTTGGCAGTCCCTCTACAAGCGCTTTCTGAATGCCAAGTGCGTGGTAGGACCCAGCCAGAAACAGAGACCTCCGGTGCCTCATGATAAGCCACTGTTTCGCTCGCTCGGCTTCTCAATAGTGTCAGGTGAACGGAGTCTCGCGCTGCAACCTTAGACCCGGCGAGCAGCCGCGGCAGGGCAACCGAACACCGGCCGGACCGCAGAGCCGCACGGCCAGGCTGGGGGAGGAGGAGGCCGGCCTTTCTTCTCTTTAAGGAAAGATCTTGCTCCTGTGCCCTTTTTCTTAACCTTTCCTTTTCTGCTGTGTCCTCCAGTCAGGTTTATCAGTCCCTGGGCCAAGCTGGACCAGAGAACGCCTGGACGATTGCGCCCTGGGGGGTTTCCCAGACGAGGAGCTCGCCTGCCCAGCCACTCACCATCTCTTTATCCTCACGGAGTATCAGGAGAGCCCCTCTGGAGTCAACGTCCCCGGCCTCCGACCTTGGCTGTGTGTTCTGGAGCACCGCACGTCACGTCTCTGGGCCTCAGTTTCCTTATCTATAGACGAGGATCCTTATCTATAGACGAAGTACTTGCCCTTCAGTGCTTTATTAGAAATCAGTAAGACAAGACATAAAACACCGACAATGGGGTCTAGCACATCCAAAGCCCTTGAACGGCAGATGTTTAATGTAGGAATGTGCGAAACAGATGTGGGAAAACACGGCTTTTATTTTACCTGGAATATGCTTTAAATACCTTTTTGCTCATTTGGTCCTCGCTTGGATCCATCAGGGGTCAACCCCTCTGCCTCTAAAAAAATCGTGCCCAACTTCATGGAGGGCAAGGCTTCTTGCTCTGTGTTCCCAGAGCAAATTGAGCTACACTGCAGCAATTGCTACACTGGTGAAGGTAGTCATTGCCTTGTCTGTCCCCCTATCGTGTCACACCCTTAATGACTGAAAGGGGAAGGAGACACTCTTCAGTGACAAGAGGGTTACCAGCCCTTCTGTAACCAGACTGCTTGTCTGGACTGGAGGTCTACTGATGGCTGAATGGATAAGGAAAATGCGGTATAGACACACGATAGAATACTATTCAGCCTTAAAAATGAGGAAAATTCTGTCATTTGCTACAATATGGATGAAACCCGAGGACGTTATACTGAGTAAAATAAGGCAGTCACAAAAGGACACATTTTGTATGATTCCACTCATCTGATGTATCCAACATAATTAAACTCACAGAATGAGAAAGTAGAGGGGTTGGGGGAGGGGGAAGCGGGAAGTTGCTCTTTGATGGGTATAGAGTTTCAGTCAGGCAAGACTTTGAAAAAGTTCTAGAACTTTGCTGTATAACAATGGGTATTGAGTTAACAATACTGTTCTGCCCACTTAGAAATTGTTAAAAGGGTAACAAAGCAAATATAAGTCATGTATTCCTTACCACAATAAAAAATATATAGATTTAAAGCCAAAAAATGATAAAAGAAGAAGAAGAAGAACAACAACAACAACAACAACTGAGTTGGATGTATCAAGCTCAGCACTACAAGCCTCTCTGTGCCCAGCCCCACTCTGAGGTAAGGGCTGGTAAGGGCTGGTCTGCCCGGAGCAGTCAAACCTGACACAGTCATGGCTCCTTCTTTATGAAGTGCACCGCTGTCTCCATGTCTGCACAAAGGTAAACACCTTTGTGTTTTCTGATGAATGCCCACTAACATCATTTAAAAATGCCTCAGGCATTTGAGTAGAAGGCTGTACAGAATAAGGGACGCCTGGAATAATAGGATAATGTTCTACTTTCTGCCTACTCAAGTAGTTTGCTTTCCAAACTAGGCTTCTGCTAAATAGCCCATCTTTCCCCCCCTCATAGCGCTTATCTCCACTGGCGTTATATAATATAGTCATTGGTTATTGGTGTATGGCCTGCTAGTAGAATATAACTCCATGAGAGCATAAAGTTGGTTTTGTTCACTACTATAACCCTGGCATATAGTGATGCTCAATAAACATTTGTTGAATGACTGAATGAATGAGTCCCTTGTTAGGGAAGCAACAGGAAAAAGATAGAGCATCTTTAGTTTGGCTGTCAAGGTTAATATGCCTATGTTAAATAGGAAATTGTCTTTGGAAGGACAGAATCCCTTTATCTGTTTGCATTGTATCATTTTGCCCCCTTTAGTCAGACCTCCGCGCCACTGCAACACAGTAAATATGAACGTAGCTGTGGTTTTTTAACTAGATATGTCCAGGACACACTGAACTTTATAGACTTTCATGAGCTAGATAATTACAAAAATTGAACTGAGGGACAAGAACTCATTAGACATAGGAGATGGGAGGAGGAGAATCACTTAGGAAGGGCCAAGAAGACAAACATAATTATACTGTCACCATTTCAACAAACTCGCAGCATCACTTGAAACTGGGTTCGGGAGCCAAACAAGGGAGGTGTCTAAAACATACGGACTCAGAGCAAGCCGGTATTCCTCCAGTCAGCCTTCCAAAACTCAGTCCTCACCCTGAGTTAAAACTCTTTCTCTTTATTTCTTTTCAGAGTAAACCAAAAATGTTCTACCACAGACATCTGCTAAGTTTAGAAGGCTTAAAATCCTGAGGTTTCAGTCATTCTCCAGCCTGAAGCCTGCTTCCCGTGCTAATTAAGAGGATGAACCACATCTTCCTCATTCTGACCTGTGGACAGCCATCAAGAGGGTACTCTCCATCCCAAAGCTCCATTCCTCTGAGCCTGCATTTCCTTCTGGAGCCCTAATGACATCCCTCACCCTGGCCCACCGAGGATTATTTTTACATGCTTCATTTGGGCCTTCTTAGGAAATTCTGGGCCAGAGCCTTTTCCAGAATGATCACTGGAGAAGCTACCAAAGCTCCTGAGGTAGAAGATACCTATGGCATTTTTTCTCTTTATTTTTCTTTGGAACAGTCCTGCAGAGAAGATTTGGGGGAACCTTGGTTGGGCTTAGGATCCTCCTGCATCAACAAACAGCAAACTAAACTGTCAGTAGCTGACTTTGCAGAGCAGTTTCAAAACCAGAAACCAAAATAACTGCCATTGAGAACCTACGGACAGCAAGATTTCACGGCATTTTTCCCTGTTGTGCAACCCAGCCTCCTTCCCACCTTCCTTCTCAGAGATCATACTGTGGCGGGGGATTGTTTCTCTTCTCCTCCCCCGAGCAAGTGCCCCATGAGTGCATCTGTAGTTTATAAGATTCCTCAGTCATATTGGATGTGGCAGGAAAAAACTGGAAGAATGAGGGAAGAAGACGAGATCCGAGACTGGGAGTTCCCTCCTAACCTCACTCCCGATCAAAGAGGGTCAAGGAGAGTCCAGGGTCCAGGAACTACCACAAAGAAGAAATGGGTATATACAAGTAAAACCCAGATCAAATGCAAAAATTTGTTGCAGTGTTCAGAGTACAGAGTCAGGAAAGGTCGGCAGAAAGCTGCCAGCAGATGTGAAAGAAGAAAGGAAAAAGATTTTGTCTTTTTTAGGTAGCAGTGGGGAGACCCACGGAAGAATGGTGTCTATGTGACACTAATGTTAATGATGATAATGACAGTGATACCTGCTCCCATTCATTAAGCACCTGTGCTGCAGCACCGTGGTGACTTCCTTCTAGGCATTAACTCACTCAGGTACAAGGTAAAGTGCGCAACTACCTTTAATTCCATTTCTCAGAACTGGGTCCGGAGGGTTAGAGAAATTAGTGACTTGAGCACAGTCATTTGGTTGCAGAGAAGAGGCAAGATTTCAGCTCAAGGGGCATCTGAAGCCCACATAGCTATCCTAGCTCCTGGGCAGGGCTGCTGTCCTGGGAACCTTTGGAAGGAACTCCAGATGGAATATTCAAGTTCTGGACTTGGGCCCGCCTTCTTCCAGCTACCTGCTTATTAAGCATGCGCAGGGAGAAAGGTGCATAAACCCAGGAAGCCATTCCAGAGGTAGCTCTCTGCTGCAATTCCTAGAGATGGTGTAGACGGACCCCTGTAAGGGGGTGACAGGTGACAGCAACACGAGGTTTACAGAGGGTCAAGGTGCCTATCCCACACTCCTGCACAGTATTTCTGCCTCAAGATTGCTAGGCCTGTCGGTGCCCACCTGTACTCAGTCTTGATTGCTTCTTTAACTTCCCATCTGAAAGCTCAATTTGTCAGTATTCTTCTGTTTCTAATAACCCTCTAGCCCCCCTCGGCTCTTGCTGACTGCTCACATGCCCTCCCATGAACACTGCTCCCTTCACCCCCAATGTGGAGAACAGCTGAGTGGGAACGCTCAGGCGAAGCCAGCGAGCCCCCAAGCAATGCTTTCTTGGCAGCAGACTCTGATTTGGCAACAGGCATGTAAGGGCTCCAAAGAACACAAATATCCCACCCCCCCCTTTTGTTTTTTGGCAGCATTAGTGGATAAGTGCTTTAACAAAGACAAGGATGGAATGGAGACCAGGAAGAAAGAAGTAAAAAGAGGAGAGACTTCTGACTAGGGAAGAACACCACGTTGGAGCTCATCCTCTGTGAGACTGTGAGGACGACTTGTAACTTGGTCCTTTCAACTCGCCCAAGCAAGGGTCTTACCCCTACATTCTCAGCAGCTGCTCTCACGTGGTCAGAGCTCCACACATTTTGGTTCTGTAGTGAGAAAAGAAACCATTTGTCTTCCCAAAGCACCTATAATCATGATGATGGTGATGAGGGCTATCAGGTATCCAAGTCCCTGTGCTAAACACTTTGCATGGGGATGATGATGAACGATGAGGGGAACTCAGTTTCATAGTTTACTAGGTACTAGGCAATGTTCTAAGTCATATATATATATATATATATATATATATATATATATACCGATATACTAATATATCAGTTAAATTATAAATCCTTACAGCAATATTATGATGTAGGAACTATTATTATCATCCCATTTTACAGATGGAGACATTGTAGAGGGAAGAGTTTAAGTGATTTGCTCAAGGTCATGGCTGTGAAAGGTAGATAGTTATCTCTCAAGAAACTAGGGTTCAGAGGGGTATAGTAATCTGTTCAAGGTCACACAGTGAGAAAGTGGTGAAGATGAGTTGCCAACCAAATCTGCTAGACCCCAAAGCATATACTATTAGCCACTATGCTTGATTAACTCTAATTCTCTCTATAGATATAAAGATGTAGATCTAGATACACATACATGTATACATATGTGAATGGGTATACACACACATATCCACACAACCTAGAAAACTAGAGGTTTGATGAGGCCAAACATAAAATTGTTTCCATCGAAGAATCTGGGTGGAAGACAGTATATGACAGTATCTCTTACTGCCTTCAAAAATTTCACATCTGGGTCTATATAGAAAGGAATTATATTTGGAAGTGGTTTGGGCTACATGCAGCTAAAGCCTCCTCTGACCCTGCCCTGCCACCTAAGAGCTGAAAAGATCAACGTTTTTGGCACACATGAAATCCACCCGACTTAGAAAGCTCTGCCCTAGGAAGTTTTCTAGGCAGGTAAGCAGGAAGTGAATTGAGAACCTACCTTATCTTCTGTCTTCTCCCCTTCTTACCTCTTTCACGTCCCTGCTTCTTCACCTGCTCCAAATTTCTGGGTCCCCAGGAAGAAAAAGAAATGTGTTGAATAAAGTCAGAAAAACAAAGATGGCTGACCACCTGAAAGACCCCAGTCATAATTTTCCTTATTCTTGCTTCTTCCCTGAGGAAAACAGAACAATAGTAATTAAAATGGAAACATCAGGAGGCCCAGAGCATATTGTAAGTACCATTTGCCTCAAAGACTGCCAAACTGGGAAGTCACACTCCTCCACACCCCCACCCCCGCAACACACACACACACACAGAGAGAGAGAGAGAGAGAGAACAGAACTCCTGTCTTCCAGGGCTGTGGACAAAACCTGTCTAGGGAGCTCTGCGCAGGCGCGTCAGGCGTGCCCTCCCCCCCCCCCCACCCTTGGAGCCAGAGTGGTGTGAGCTGCACACTTGGGGTATTATTTTTTCCAGAACAGAATAAACACTGGCGTGCATATCATCATCGGGAGCAGGCGTGCCCTGGCAGAAGGGCACGCTGTGTGACTGGCAGCCAGTCCTCTCTGGCTTCCAGTTTTATATTTCTCAAATTCTAATTGACTTGCAACCACACCAGGAGCAGTTCTGCTTCGTTTCTGGGTTACATAAGGCTGCCGGCCCTGGGGCACATGGTCGCGGAGCTGTCTGGAGCTCAGGCTGGGAGCGAGTGCACGCAGACCCCAAAGGGGCTCCGTGCACCAGAACGGGAGGAAAGAGGACAGATATGGTGAGCTTTCGCCTGCCTGCGTTTTCTACTCCCAGGCCACGTGGCGAGAGATGCCCGGAAACCCTGCTGCTGCTCATGCCAGATGCAACGTACATGTGTTGTCAAACTAGGATTAGTTTGTTATTTCTCCTTTAAGTAGGTTAAGCTTTTTTAAGCAGGGGTAATTAAGATTAGGACTAGACGAGCAATGAAAGAAGTCACGGGGCTTAATGAGGGTACGGTAGTTACCCTCCAATGCGAAGGAGAGTATGTAAGTTTGCTTTTATTGGTATAAAGGAAGGAAAAAGAAAAGAGGGCAATAGAAGATACCCAGAGAGACATCCCCATCCACCATCCGCCGGCAGGACGGAGAGCACACGCGAGCACTAAGGTAACTCGACGGTCATGTTTGGAACAATTTTGAAAAGGGTCTTCCCGCTGCTCATTGGCTCCTTCAATCCTCTGTCATTACTGATTTCAGAATACTAAAAGCATAAAGCTTTACCCTCAAAGACCAAGTTGGCACAGACACCTTCTGCTCACCGGTGCCAGCTACCTGCTCAAGAGAACATGGTGGGAACTAGAAAGCCCAGGGACATGGGGGGGGGGCGGGTGGTTTAAGCCACCAGAGTGATGGCTCTCAAAGGCCCACTTGCTCCTTGTGCCCTTCCCCCCGTGTGACACTCCTTCCCCGGGGCACAGAAATGCCGCCCCAAGGGGTATCTCCTGTAAGTAATACTTGCACGTTTCCAAAGATGAGAATCTTCAAATCAGCACTGGGTACTGACTGGCAACAACACTGAATGTCTATCATTAGTGGATTGGTTAAATAAACCATGGTTCAACCACATAATTGGAAAACATGGTGCTGTAGAAAAGAATGAGACAGACCTGAATGTGCCAAATGTGCTGATAGGGAACAATCTCAAGACTTAAGTTTGTATTGTAGGTCCCTGTGTGTTCCACAAAGGAAGAAGAAAGAAGATACTCAGACATAGAATATTTCTACGAAGATACCTGAGAAGTTGGTGATCATGGTTATTTCCTGACAGAGGGGTTGCGGAACTGAGGATCTGTGGTCCCAGAGTTTCTTTTCACTGTATGCTGTTGGCAGATCTTAAAAGTGTGTGTAGGGGCGCCTGGGTGGCTCAGTGGGTTAAGCCGCTGCCTTCGGCTCTGGTCATGATCCCAGCATCCTGGGATCGAGCCCCGCATTGGGCTCTCTGCTCAGCAGGGAGACTGCTTCCTCTTCTCTCTCTCTCTCTGCCTGCCTCTCTGCCTACTTGTGATCTTTCTCTGTCAAATAAATAAAATCTTAAAAAAAAAAAAAGTGTGCGTAGACATTACTTGTGTGATAGGAAACACTAACTGAAACAGGAACAAAGCCCTCACGTACAGCACTCCCTCACCATCTAATGATGGTCCTTTATCACCTGGCCCAGCCTCCCTGTGATGCCTTCTCTGCTGGCTCAGGTCACAGCATGCGCTTTGCCTCTGCCTGCCATGTGCCTGCTACCCCGGGGTGCTCCGCACATCGGCCCACAGCTGTGTCTCCTCATCTCCGTGTGGAGAACAGTAACAGCATCCATCACGTAAAGTTTTTCGAGAATTAAGTAAAACATAAGTGCTTATAACAGTGTCTTGCAAATAAGTTCTCCGTAAATGTTATTTGTCATTATTTTGTTTTATCCTAAGGCAGTTCTCTATAGAAAGGCCTTTGTTCTTTTCTCTGTCTGGTGAAAGGCTGCTTATAGTCTCTGGCCTAGCTCGACTGTCATCTCTGTTCTTTACAATGTCTGAGCGCTTTGTTCATACCCTTTGTGTGGTGCTTTTCATCATCGATCATATTAATAACATACATGTCTGCTTCAATTCATACCTTATGGGCTAAACAGAGCGAGGTCTGTGACATACATCATTTTCTATAGTCTCATGTAGTTTCTCTGCAATTACTTAGAGAATTTAGTGTAACGAAAGCAATACGAAAATCCCCAGAAGATCTAGCATGTGTGTATTGCAGCAATCAAAATCCTCTCAGAGCGTGTCTGCTAAGGGTTTCCCCACCGTGGGACATTAGAGGAACCTTCCGAGAAATGAGGATCGACGTTAGTGCCAGGAGTCCCCCCAAGGCGATCTGAGCACTTCACACCATTTTGGTTGTCAGGCCTCACTGTTCACAGCGCATTCCTTCTTGCCAGAATGCTGGGCCAGGTTTTTGTACTTAGTAATATAGATTGTAAGCTAACGCTTGGCTGATGTTTAATTTAAAAGACTGACTGTGCATTAAAAGCCATAGAAGAAAAAAAAAAAGACTTGAATAAATCATTACAAGAGAAATCTCTTGGCCGGTGATCATCTTGGAGTTGTATTTCTAATATTAACACAATAACATATTCAATTATCTTCCCTGCTCATGTGAAAAAGAATATATTATTCAGAAATATAATATACATTTCCAAGGTAAAACACCAGGTGGGGAAAGATGTCTTGGACTTATATATCTCCATGGATAATGTGTTATCATAATTATCATAATCATCCGGAGTACGTGTCTTTTTTTTTTTTTTTTAAGATTTTATTTTTTTATTTGACAGGCAGAGATCACAAGTAGGCAGAGAGGCAGGCAGAGAGAGAGGAGGAAGCAGGCTCCCTGCTGAGCAGAGAGTCCGATGCGGGGCTCGATCCCAGGATGCTGGGATCATGACCAGAGCCGAAGGCAGAGGCTTTAACCCACTGAGCCACCCAGGGACCCTGGAGTATGTGTCTTAAGTCTCCGGCTCCCAAGTCCCACCAAAGGTGGAATCTCTGTCAGGGAGGACCTTAGAATCTGCTTTTTCACACAGGATACCTTGTTAATTCTTAAGCATATTAAACCTTGGAGAGCCAGCGATTTATAATAGCATTAAGACAATTCAGCTTAAATTAGAAAGTTTAGCAAACGTGAAGTTCTCATGAAAAGTCAAGCTTCACCAAGTCCCCAAATACCTATTGTATGTGGGTCCCCATCTTACCTACTCCTTAGGAGTTCTGTATCATTGGTTCTGCCAGGCACCTTGTATGACGTCATGCTTGCTAAGATGTCAGGTGTGTTGTCTGGTTCGGACAACCGTGGGGAGCTGGAATGTGGCCAGCTAGCCGCTGCTTGTCTATCCCTTAGGCTCCATATTGAGTTTCCCAATTCTAAGTAGAGCTTCTCTTTTCTGGACTTCAGGCCTGACTGAGGATAATGGCCATGAGAAGGAAAAGGGAAAGCAATGTCATGTGGCTTGGGTCTCAAGTAATATGGGATACAAATAATAAGAATTAAGTGACAATTGTACTGACCTTTGCACCTGTTTGTTTTGCATTTTTAAATGTCTTTCTCTTGAGAGTCCTTCTTTCCATAATCCTGCAAGCACACAGCATACAGATAATGATCAAAAGCAGCACACTCCACTCTGCTCATTCTTCCTCCCCCACAGTAAATAAGTCATCTCAGTATGATTTGAGAGTCATCGTACTTTCTGATTGAATCTATATGTTAACAGAGATTGACTATGAAACTATGGTCTCTAGTGGAAAGAGCATTTGTTTTAAAGTCTGTATCTATGTTTAAGACCTACTTCACCTCTTCTTAGGTGTACACCTTAATAAACCAAGTCACCTCTACTTTCTGAACCATAGTTCTCTTGTCTGTGAAATGAGAGTAAGAATCCCCACTCCAGATTGTTGTCCTAAGGATAAAAGAAATAATATTGCTAAAGCACCAAGAATATTGTGTAGTACCTAGTAGGTATTTAATAATATCTCATTAATTCAATCATCAAATGACAAAGCATCCATGATTCCCTACTACATGGTATTAAGGGACAGTGTTGCTATGAGAAATACTAAGAGTAATATATAAATCATGCTTAAGCTACCTTGGTGCTTATCCACAAGATACAAACTAAAACCCACAAACTATAGCAATATTGTATAAAAGTTATTTAAGGAATACAAAATACATCATAAGGCAGCATGTGATCAGTTGTTAGAATAGGGGGTTAGCTTAAAAATCCAACAAATAAGAGCAGTGAAGAAATAATTCAGAGACCAGAAAATCAATTTGCTAAGATCACCTTGAATGTTACTGAGACATCTGTGAAAGTATATCTTTAGTCGCTCAACAAATATTTCCTGAGTGTCTACTACACCAGGCACTGTAGGCTCTGGAAAACAGTGATAGATAAGAAAGAAAGATCCCTGTCACCATGGAGGCTATATTTTAATGGCAGGGAAAAGATTTCAAAAGAGAGAGAGAGAGAGAGAGAATGAGAATAAATTCATGTTCAAAATTAACATAAGAGGCACCTGGGTGGCTCAGTGGGTTCAAGCCTCTGCCTTTCGCTCAGGTCATGATCTCAAGGTCCTGGGATTGAGCCCCACATTGGGATCTCTGTTCAGCAGGAAACCTGCTTCCTCCCCTCTCTCTGCCTGCCTCTCTGCCTACTTGTGACCTCTGTCTCTATCAAATAAATAAATAAACAACAAGCTGATTGGTTCTGAGGGCCCGCGTGCGGGAGGAGAGAGGCAGGGAGGGGGAACAAGAAGGGGGAAGGTAGGAATGCCATCATGGCATCTTCTATTATTTCTATGAGCCAAGCAGTTACAGAAGGGCAAAAGAGCAATTAATCACACAATTAATAACCTAATCTACGCCTAAAAGCCAGGGGTTCACAGAAAAGCAAACAAGCGGTTATTTATCCTATCTATCTTCTAGGGGAGGGGTCTTTCAGTCTGGGGAGCAGCAACAGGAGACACGGTGAAGGAAAGTGGAGGCCAAATCACATGACACTCTGTTAGCCATCAAGAGGGGATTTGACTCTCAGTTGTGAGGTGAGCCCATCATGGGATTTTGAGCAACTGCATGGTATAGTTTAATGATTTCCTTTACAGAGGAGGGAAATTATTTCCTTTACACAATCATGTGTGGAGCACAGACTTATGAGGGTAAAAGAATAAATATGAGACCAGTTAGGGCACTAATACATGGCTCTAGGAAAGAGGACAGGGACTTATGCTGTTGGAGGTGAGAAAGGGAATCAAAACCACAATAATTAAAGGAAGAATTGAAGGAGATTGTCACAAGGAGAAATGAGGAAGAACATGGCAAGCATGTTCTTGGCAAGCAAGAACATGGTGGACAATATAGGGAAAGTAAAGAGGATACAGAAGAAATGAATTAAAGTGGGATGAGAAGTAGGAAGTTCAGAAAGAGATTATTATTTGGGTAATAGGGTATAATAATATGGGTAATAGGGTATAAACACCTGGAATCTGGAGCCTGTGCTCTTGAATTTGAATCCCAAGTCTACCCCTTACTATCCATGAGCCTTTGAAAAGGTTACTTAGCACCACTAAGCTAGTTTCTTCATCTGTAGAATAAGAATAATGGTGTCAACATCATAGAGTTGTGAGGGTCAAATGAGAAAACTTCTATTTCCTACATTCTCCAAAAATCTTTGTTCATTCCCTTATACCTCAAGTTAAATTTAAACTTTATTCGTCTCCTTCTAATAGCAAGAAATCTCTAAATACCGTTTAACTTCTTCATGGAAACGTAATTGCAGTGGATCAACAATTACATTTTGTTACTTACTCTATTCACCAATAATCCAAGGAGAGTTCTAAAAACTGGCTCGCTTGATGGCAGGATGGGAGGTTTCCAGGCAAACTGTGTGGTGGTGTCAGATCCCCTAAGGGGAATCTCTGTGCCAAGTCCGATTTACCAGATGGCTCAGTCTTGGGCCCACTGAAATTGTGAACTGTTAGCAAGCGCACTGCGGGGGTAATTTTGATTGTCTCAGACACTGTATAGGGGGAGGCAGGCTTTAAGAAAATCAAAGCATAAACTCTATAGGGCTTTATGGCGATTAAGGTCACAGCCCCTCAGAGAATACATAATGCCCTAAAGATGATTCCCCTTTGCTCATCCAAAAGGAGAAATGGACCAACAGAAGGGAGGTGGCTTTTATTTATTTCCATTGTGCTGTACTTAGTGAATCCAGGACTCAACTGCAATTTCCTGGTGGGGTCTCCCGTGTAGTACAGCTTCCTATTCATGCAGCATGTAGGAAAATGGAACCGTTTTCTAAAAATGAGAATGGACCCCATTAAGCAGTTGAAGATGAAATGTTGATTCAGTCTCCCAGTACCAGATACAGCTCACAGTTTGGTCCTTCGTACTGCTGGAAGCACTTTATTTAATACTGAACACACGGCCAAACCAAAACAGAGAGTACTGTTGGTATAATATTGGTGTGAGAGGCAAAAAAGAATTTGGGATGGGGCATCTTGGAGACGGGAAGGTGAAACCACATATGGAAGCTCTCACAAGTTAGCGATGAAGCAAGCAATCATTTCTAAATCCATCAATAGTTTTTTCATTATACTATGAAATATACTAATGCGTAACTGAAAATAGTGGCCATTGAATCAGACTGAGAAAGGATCACCACAATGTGTCTAGTTACCATTTCATACCTATCTACAAAAATTTTTATTCTTGTTATGAGGACTCTTAAGATTTACTCTCAGCATCTGTCAAATATACAATATGGTATTATTAATTATAGTCATATTGCTGTATATTATAGTCATATTGCTGTACATTATAATGCTGTACATTACATCCCCATGACTTTAATAACTGGAGGTTTGTTGACTTTCTATCCTTCACCCATTTCACCCAACCCCTCCCCTCTCTGGCAGCCAGCAATCAGATTCTGTCAGATCTTACCAAGGATCATACTTTCTATAGTACAAGTGATAGACTGAATCATGGCAAGAAGCAAAAAATTTTCTCCCTCACCCTTAGGTATTTTGATTTAAACAGTGGAGTTTCAAACCATGTTCTTGATTCCTATGATTTTAATGAAACGATGGAAAATACAAAAGACTGTTAATATCTTATTCAAATAGAACTAGATTTTGCTTATCTTCTGCATAGTCAGCAGATATATTGCACAAATGTAAATTTTGAAAAATTCTACTCAGCCTATAAACTTATCAAAGAACATGATAAAATCTTACCTGCTAAATGTTCTATACACCTTGCACATAACATGACTTAATAAAAAAAGAGTAAGGTCTGCTTACCTGAAATATTGAGACTTTCATATGAAAACATTGGTCACTTTTCAAAATACAAAATGTGTAAAATACATAAATGTATGAAAGCACTTAATGAGATTATTGACTTTATAGAAATGGAAGAAGATTGTTTCCTTAGACATGTGCCTACAAGTTAGATATCACTATTGCCAGCCATAGATAAGATGTTAAAATATTAGCTTGCCATAAAATCATATTTTCAAAGTGTGGCACAAGGAGAATGTCCCCCAGGGGCACCAGAGTGGCTTAGTCAGTTAAG
Organism: Mustela nivalis; assembly: GCF_964662115.1. Taxonomy (NCBI): domain Eukaryota; kingdom Metazoa; phylum Chordata; class Mammalia; order Carnivora; family Mustelidae; genus Mustela; species Mustela nivalis. The sequence continues at coordinate 55,758 of NW_028134761.1, read as the reverse complement.
CATCTGACTCTTGGTTTAGGCTCAGGTCATGATCTCAGGGTCCTTGGTTTGAGCCCAGCCTCTGTTCCACTCAGGGAGGGAGGAATCTGTTCCTCCCTCTCTCTTTCTCTGCCCCTCCCCCACTCATGCACACTCTCTCTCAAAAATAAATACATACATTTTAACAGAGTGTCCTCTAATTTGCAAATGCTTTGAGGGTGAGAATGGAAAAAAGACTACAGTCAAACAGAAATGTATATTCTGTTCCTTCAAAACTCTTGGATGATCTTTGGAGAGGCTGTAAGGAACCTAGGAAAAACTGAAGTGGAATTGTTCAATGTTACATGTAGATTGTGATGAAATTCATACAATGAAAAAAAGGGACTTTTTTTTTTTTTTAAATAAGACTGCTTTAGAACTCAGAAGATGGCAGCCAAGTTAAATAGGACTTTCATATTTCTTCATTAAAACTGTACCTTATTTGGAATCCAAATTTATTTCACAATTTCAAACTACGTCTATACTTTTAAAATAATTTTCCTTGAGAAATAGAGGTTTCAGTTATGGTGACATGACTGAGTGTTTTAAAATGATAGACAATTTAGATATGGACAGCCAAATGATTAACTTCTAAGTGGTTATCTGATTAATAAGCAGCTGGTCTATCAAAACATGTCTGTAGATTCAAACTGAATGGATGTTTTGGGAGAGCTAGAAACTAATTCTTACAAGTCTAAAAACCTGGTGTTACTAGTGAGTAAAATCCCAAGTATTCAATGCTCAGATTCTTTTGCTGAAAATATTTAGATCATCATATTGGACTGACCTCAGGAATCAATGTCATGTGGGTTTAGTAAGAGCAGAGCTGCAAGTCAAAGTGAATTTTACGTTTGACTATTTTTATTTTTGCTGCTACATAAAAGAGGAAAAAAAAGAATGCCCTAAAGAAAAGCTTGCAGGCAGTTCAGAGAAGTATTACTGGAATAGGAAACTAGAAAGAGTAAAAATACCCTACTGGATCATGAGACAGAAAGAAACATCTCATTGTTATTTTTTATTAGGTATAGGTAACATCTGTTTAATTAGTATAGATCTTACAAATACACACTAATATAGCCTGAAATTGTTTAATATCTAATAAGATAATAATTAAATCATAGTATCAGGCAAAGAAATATTGTCAAAATACTCTGAACTTTTCCTCACACCTATCGTTTTTCAACTCGCCCTATCATTAGTTGTTAGTTACTTTAACTAGTTCTGTTGCTTTGGTTTAAATAATAGCATTTATATAAAAGAAAAGTAAATAACACAGAATTAAACATAATTTCAAATCAACACACATATTCATATCTTTATGTTAAAGTAATAACTAATTATTTATTATATACTAAATATGACTATAAAAAGTTGCTCACTATCTCTCTCCCAGCTAAACAATTGTCCAGGCGGTGCCCCCCAGGTGCCCCAGAAGCACTCTCCAGTCATCCTTCTTCACACAACTCCCTGTCAGCCCGTCAGATTTCAGACAGCCTGGTGATCCACACAGAAATGGCCCCCTCTTCCATGAACTTACAGACTAGAAGGAAAGAAAAGCATCAGACATGTAATTACACAGAAAGGGTGTGGAGAGGAAGAATGGGGCTATCCAGAGGACGAGACAAAGCGCAACTGCCAGGGAAGGCTCCCCTGAGGAAGCCACAGCTACTCAGGTCCCTGGAGGCTGAAGGGAAACCCATTTGCAAGCCCAGATCTCCAGCATTGGAATGCGACTAGGATTGCAAACCAGTTACCTGCAGCACAGATTTAGTTTTTAAAAAACTCAGAAGGAAAAAAAAAAAAAAAAAAAAATATATATATATATATATATATATATATATATATATCAGGAGATTTTTACTTAAATGCCTGATTTCTAGCCTCTTTTGAAAAAAATAAAAAATTTAGCAACAGAGGACCTAAATCCCACATGACAGTGAGCAGCTGGACATGGGCAGCTTTGGATGACTTGTCCAGTTCACAGGCTCCTCTTCACTCCCGACTGCTGCCCTGCACGGAGACTGAGTGGTTCAGGTCCCATCCCTCCTGAATGCCGTTACTTACAGTAGGAACATATTTCTTATCACGATGAGAAAACAGAAACACTGAGTGTCCATGTGTATGGGGTTCACTTCAGTTATTGAGGTCACTTGAGGCATTTGAGTTTACCATGTCCATCATAAGCCACGTCAAACAGAACAAAGATCTCTTTATAGTTCAAAGTTAGAGGGCATTTTTGGAGGTGAGCTATAGTTCAGAACCCACATGGCATCTCCTTCTCCTAACTACTATCTACCCCTAAACCGTATCTAACTAAATTCCTTTCTTGATGTGTTTAAGCTGGCTGACCTTGAGCCAAAGTGGAGGTCTCCAGCTGGAACTCCCTTTCTCCTAGCCTTATCCCGTGTTCCATTCAGCTTATGTCCTTGACCCTAGACTCAGAATCACTCTGCCATCTTCTGGGAAGCATCTCCTGGTGCAGGGACCCCAGGTATCATGAATGTGTGGTTAGGTTACCGAGATAATCCAACAAGGTGTAGAAGGACGACGTTAGCTCTTTCATGTATATTTATTTTTATCTTAAGAGGAAGAAAGAAATGAAGATACGTAAACATTAATCATACAGCTTGATGCTAGTATCTTCACTCCTTCCATATACCAGGCTATTAGGGGTCTAGGTATCCTCTTGCATTTTTTCAACTTCAGTACCTTATGATATGTTGCAGGTGGTGAAGTATTGCCCAAATTTCAATGACAATTGTAGAGGCAAAAATAGTACCCTCACTGATGTCTTAGGTGGCTAAGTCCAAATTATGCTGAGTCTCTGATCTGGGGACCCACGGTCACCTTTCTCGTTGGTTACAATGGCGCTGTTTTTCCCTTTCCCTTACGAAGCTGCCACCCTCTTATACTCACTAGTAAACAGCCTCACCTCCCAATCTTGCATTAGTTTAGAAAGAATTATATATAGATATACCAGTCCTAGATATACCAGTCCGGTGGAAACTACCCTCCTGCCTCTCTGAACAGCTTTGATAACATTCCTGTTAAAGTCCTTTCCTTCTTCAGTAACTAATTTAATCACCTATCACTTTTGCTTTATGTTCAGTTAGAACTGAGTTGGTATCCTAGCTTCAGTCTATATTCCTTGTCAAATTATTTAACCTCACAGAGTCTCGGTTATCTTATCTAGAAAAAATACCATTTTTTCAAGGTTGTTGAGAAATGATGTGAAGTGTCTAGCACTTTACATATAACAATAAAATAATTATTATAGTAAAGTAAGATTTATCTGCTGCAGTATCCTACTACTCCTCTTATTTAAGCCTTGGACACCTAACTTGTTCTAGAATAATTTCAGAGAGAGAGAGAAAGAGAGAGAGATTGATTTCCATTGAACCCAAATAGCACAGAAATACTTCCAAATATCCAGGTCTTAGCTGGCTTACCATTAGAAGATAATAAGGGTCTTGGAATGACTTTTTCCTTGCTGGCTAAAGTCTAGAGACATTCCAAAACCGTGTTAAACTTATTGATTTTAGTTCCCACCCACTCAGCTTGCATCTTATTTCCTTGACAGGGGGATTAAAAGAAAAAGAGCAATGAGTAATGGAATGTCTGGGGCAGATTTCGGACATGGGAGATAAACCCCAAGTGTCTAAACTTGCACATATATTAGCCTATATCTCTTTCTGATCTTCCTAGTAGAAGTACATTCCTTTGGTTTATCCTCACTTGATCTCTTCCATTTTCCTGCTGAGGACTTACCAGACTCTACTTTAGTCATACCCTTGATAACAGAATTAATTCCATCATCTCTCTTGGTGGGGTGTCATCTGTCAACTGGAATAAGGGCCTCAATTGTGCAGAGGAAACCCTGAATATCGGTAGACAACCCCTTGCTATCAACGCCTAACTTTTGCCTTGCGCCTGATACCCCCGTCCGGCTAGCTAGGTGTCAGAGGTAACATTCCTCTTGGAGGTTTCAATACCTTCTGGTGTGACCCCTTGACTCTGCTTGATGACTTCCATGACTTGTTTCGATATATTGAGGAAGGTGAGATTTTTAAGCTTACAGACGGGAAAAAGCAACCAACTGGATACCGGTTAGCACTCAAAAAGAAGTGGATTGAGTATCAGTTAATTTGTTTTAATTCCCGCTGTTCCCCAATTTACAATATCCTCTGGTTGGGCTGGCTGACTTCCTGACTCCATTCACTCTTACTTTCACTTTTTATTGTGAAATACGTCAGCCATAAAAAGGGTATGTAAAGCATGCATGTACTTAAAAAAAAAATCTTTTGTATAAAGCACATACCAAGCTCCCTCATTCTCTCTCCCTCTTTCTCACACACACACACACACCCATTAACAAATGATACAACATGAATATCTCAGGGGACCTTCCTTTCTCTTCCCTGTATATAACCCTGTCTATATAACTTTTGTGATAACCATTATTAATAGTTTCATCACTTACATATATTATCCCTTAACGAGGAAATTTAGATTTGCCTGTGTTCAAATTTTATATAAATCGAGGTAACAGTGGCTTTTATCTTGTGATTTGCTTATTCCATGTCATATTCTGTTTGTGAGATTCATAAACGTTGATAGTGAGGTATAATGAGTTAATTTTCTCTGCTGTGTTTTAATTTACTGTATTACTTTACTATGTTGCAGTTTCTTTTATCTATTCTAGTGCTGGTGGAAATTTGATTTGCCAAAGGTAGCTTGCTCCACTTCTGCCTCTGTGTCATTGTCCCAGCCTAGGAGACATGTCTTCTCTCCACGTATTTAATTCTCTCAAAATATGAATATTGTTCTTCCTAATTCTTCCTCACCAGTTCACTGTACATTCAGACAGATCATAGATGTTGAGGCCTGACATATTTAGTTACTGAATTTCCAATGGACACCTTCATTAATTAATCAAATATTTTGGGTATTTAGTGTTATGAATTTAGACTCAAGACTATGCAATTTAATATTCAGTAGAACTTATAAATATTTTCTTTTACCAACACTGTTGGACCCTTAGTAGTTCTCAGTTAGTACATGTAAATCATTGGTTGACAATAATAACAATAGCATAAAGTAGTAATAATAGTAGCAGCTAACATTTATTGTGTACCTACTATGTGTAAGGCACTGTTCTAAGAGTTTTGGAAGTATTAAATTATTTAATCCTCACAACAATTCTATGAAATAGCTACTACTCTGCTAATCCTCATTCTATAGATGAGAAAACTAAGACCAGAAAAATCATGTAATATGCCCAAAGTCATACACTAATGGGTATTAGAATAGAAGGAATAATAGAAACTTTAAGATAGTCAGTTTAGTGATTCCATGCTGATTTACAGAGGTATAATCGTGATAATAACAACAAATAGTAACAGCTATTACTTAGTATCTTCACTATGCAAAATACTAAATTGAGCCCCCACATGATTTCATTAATTCTCATAGTAATTTATTGTGATAAGTACTGTATTTCCAATTTAAAAGCAAAGAAACTGAAGCTCATAAATGTTAACTGATTTGCCTAAATATCTAGTAAGTGGCACGCTGGGATTTGAACCTAAATACATCTTACCTGCACATTTAGGATATGCCCTAACACCCTGCTGTCTCTCTGTAGATTTTTTTTTCTCAGCCTTTGACATTGATTCTTTTCTGTTTTAAATCATAGTTTCTTTTTCTTTTTCATTTTTCTTTTTTTACTCTCTCTCACCATAGAGAGTGATGGAAATAAAACATAAAATTCAACATTCAACTTGCACTGGTGTCTAGGGAAGAGAGGTCATCACTGGTTGGGGTCACAGTATTGGACACTCCATGGATATTTTTTATCCATTCTCTTCTGCTCTCTATCTCACCATAAGTGACTGGATGTAGTCCAGAAAGAAAAAGTGAGTGTGACCATCAGTTCTGTTCAGTAAGACTCTGAAGAATATCAAGACATTCTCTTGTCCCATTATAACCTCTTAGATGATTCACTTCTTGCTTGTTTCCTGAGAATGGAAGTTACCAGTCGGATCCCTCTCTCTTCTCTGCTACATTGATGGCTTTGATTTGTGAAAGCTATACATGACAGACTGCTTTTAAAAGCATTGTACAGAAAATACAATTATAATAATAAATCTTGTTTATTATGTTCAGTTAGCCAGCATATAGTACGTAAGTTTTTGTTGTAGTGCTCAATAATTCATTAGTTGCATATAATATCCAGTGCTCATCCCAAGAGATGCCCTCCTTAGTACCCATCACCTGGTTATCCCATTCCCCTACTAACTCCCTACTGTAACATTCAGTTTGTTTCCCTAAAGTCCAGAGTCTCACATGGTTTTGTCTCCTTCTCTGATTTCTTCCCATTCAGTTTTCCCTCCTTCCCCTGTGGTCCTCCACACTATTCCTTATGTTCCTCATATGAGTGAAACCATATGATAATTGTCTTTCTCTGCTTGGCTTATTTCACTTAGCATAATCCCCTCTAGTTCTGTCCATGTGGATGCAAATGGTGGGTATTCATCCTTTCTGGTGGCTGAGTAATATTCCATTGTATATACAGACCACATCTTCTTTATCCATTCATCTGTTGAAGGGCATCTCAGTTCCTTCCACATTTGGCTAATGGGGATATTGCTGCTATGAATATTGGGGTGCATGTGCTCCTTCTTTTCACTACATCTGTATCTTTGGGGTAAATACCTAGTAGTGCAATCACTGGGCTGGAGGGTAGGTCAAATTTTAATAAATCTATATTATTTCTATAGTTTATAACATAGATTAATTAACAGTTCAAACTTTGTATTTTTATTAAGACTTACTATATGCAGCTAAATCTTGGCCCCCAAAGTGGCATACAGTTTTCCTTTTGCTTATTTAACTACAAAGCAATTTGTAAACTGAAAGGGTAGATGGGACTTTGAGAAACTCCCTTTCTGAATCAGCCAGAGAGAAGCTAAAAAAGTTAGTATGCACAGAAATGACCAGGGGATGGTACAAGTTAAAAAATGCATTTTTTTCTTCTTACTTTAATTTACAAGCAGTAAAATTCACTCCTTTCAGTGCAAAGTCCTATAAGTTTTGACAAATGCACAGAGTTGTGTAATCATCCCCCCAAACAAAATACAAAACAGTTCTATCACTGTTAGATAGTGATATCTATCCCCACGACTCCCCTCCCCAACTAAATCCTGTGAGTTACCTCTGGAGTCAAGCTTTCCCCTAACCTTAGTAGGGGAAAACCACTGAGAGTTTTACCTATAGTTTTACTTTTTCAGAATATCACTTAAATGGAATCAAATGATACATAGCCTTTGAATCTGGCTTCTTTCAGTTAGCATAATGCATTTGAGATTAAACCATGCTATTGCATGTACCAATAATATATTCTTTTATATTGATGAGTATCATTTCATTGTATAGGCGTACCATAGTTTATCCATTCCCCAGTTGAGGGACATTTGGATTATTTGCAGGATTCGGTACTGGGAATAAAGCTGCTATAACATTCTTACACAGGCTTTTATGTAACATAAATTTTTGTCTGTTTGTTTTTAAAATATTTATTTATTTAATTTTTAAAATTCTGAGTTTATTTTTTTTAATCTTGTAACATAAATTTTTTATATTTCACTCAGTTCAATGTCTGCGAGTGCGGTTTCAGGGTTATAATGTGTGTGTTAAACTTTGTTATAACTGCCAAACTGTTTTCCAAAGTACCAGTTTGCCTTCTCACCAGCAAACTACAAGAGTTCCAGGTGTTCCACACAATCCTATACACGTGGAATGGTCAGTCTTTAATTTTAGTCATTCTAATCAATGAGTAATGTACCAATATCATGTATCATGTTGTAACTGTAACTTGTATGTCCCTAATAATCAGTGGTATTGAGCATATTTTCATGTGCATATTTCCCATCTGTAAATGAACTGTCTGTTCAAATCCTTGGTCTATTTTTTAATTGGATTGTTTGTTTTCTTATTTTTGAGTTTTCATTATATAGTTTGAATGCAAGGTCTTTTTCAGATATGAGATTTTCTTGAACACTATGGCTACTGTTTTCATTTTCTTAACAGTGTCATTTGCAGAGTAAAATGTTTTTATGAAGTCCAATTTGTCAATGTTTTTCTTTTATGGATTGTGATTTTAATTTGTATCTAAGAATTCTTGCCCTAACTCAAGGTCACAAAGATTTCTCTATGTTTTCTTCCAAAATTTTTATAGTGTTACCATTTACATTTATGCCTATGATACATTTTAAGGTAAAATTGGTGTAAGGTTTGAGGTATTAAGTCAAGGTACATTATTTTTATGTGTTGATGTTTAATTGTTACAGCATTATTTTTTGAAAAGAATGTTCTTTCCCCATTAAGTTGTCTTCATACCTTTGTAAAAAATCACTCTACTATATATGTAGGGGCTTATTTCTAGACTCTCTATTTTGTTGCATTAATCTGTGTACCTGTCCTTTCATGAATACTGCACTGTCTTGATCATGGTAGCTTTAAAGTTAACCTTGAAATCAGTCTCAGTTCTTCAACTTTGGTTTTTTGTTTGTTTGTTTTAATTTACTTTAATTTTTTCAGTGTTCCAAGACTCATTGTTTCTGTACTACACCCAATGCTTCTACTCTCTCTTTTCTTTTTTCATCCAAAAGCATTCTGCTCTTCTAACTTCTCTGCCTTTCTATATATATCTTAGAATTGACTTGCCAATATATACAAAATATCCTGTTGGGTTTAAACTGGAAATTGCTATAAATAAGCTTAGAAAAAATTAACACCTTGATAATATTGAATTTTTCAATCTATAAACACAGTATATATATCTCCATTTATTTAGGTCTTCTTTGACTTCTTTAACCAATAATTTGTAGCATTTTGCATACAGGTCCTGCATATATTTTGCCAAGTCTGTAATTAAATATTTCATTGTTTTTAGTGTGATTCTACAGCATGTGGTTTTTGTGGATTTTTTGTAAAATCTACAGTTTTTTTAAAACTTCAATTTCCAATGGTTCATTGTTATTATATAAAAGTAAAATTGATTTTTGTGCATCAAACTTGTATCGGCAACCTTGATCAATTCATTTAAATAAAGACAATTTGTTTCTTCCTTTCTAGTCTGTGTGCATTTGATCTATTTTTCTTATCTTACTGCACTGGCAAGGACTTCCAGAGCAGTGTTAAACAGGATTGATGAGAGGAGACATCCTTACTTGTTGCTAAGCATTTGTTTTTTACTATTATGTCTTTAAGTATTATGATGTTAGCTGTAGTTTTTTGTATATACTCTTTATCAAGTTAAGGAAGTTTTCTTCCAATCCTAGTTTGCTGTGAATTTTTATCATAAATGATTGTTGAATTTTTTCAAGTGATTTTTCTGCATCTGCTGAGATGATTGTATGTTTTTTCTTCGATCTGTTAATATCATGAACTATATTGATTGGTTATGGGATATTGAACTGGCCTTATATTACTGGGATAATCTCACTTGGTCATGATACATAATCATTTTATATGTTGCTGCATTTAATCTAATAACATGCTATTGAGGATTTTTATAATTGTGTTCATGAGATATATTGGTCTATTGTGTTTTTTTCTTATATGCCTTTGTCCACTTTTGATATCTGAATAATGCTGACCTCATAAAAAGAGTTAGGAAGTGTTTTTCTCCTTGTCCATCTTCTAAAACACTTTGTGAAGTTGTCATATGACTTCCTTCTTAAATGTTTTGTAGAATTTGTTAATGGAAACAGTTTTCTTTGTTGAAAGGCAATTTAACATATAATTTTAGTTTCTTTAACAGATACAGGGCAATTTAGGTTATCTATTGCTTTCTGAGTGAGTTTTGGTAATTAGTGTCTTTTGAGGAATTTGTCAGTTTAATCTGTTATAGAATTTATAACCAGAGAGATATTCATAGTATTCTTTTCCTCTTGATTTCGTTAGGGTCTGTAGAGATACCCCACCTTTCATTCCTGATACTAGTAATTTGAGTTTTTGCTCTTTCTTTTCTTGGTCAGTTTTGCTAAAGATTAGTCAATTAGAATGATGTGTTCTTACTGGATGCATTTCTCAAGAATTCTCAAAGACTCTAATCTTAATTATTATAGATGGGTTGATAAGAAACCCCAATCTATGACTTACAACATACTCACTATTAGTAAGACTTAGCAAGCTCAAAGTAAGATTTATATTTGAATAGAGCTCTTATGATTCTCTTAGTTCTAACCTATTTCATCATCTCTCACATCATTTCACTTTGATAATTTAAAAAATCATTTAATTATCAGAACAAACTTTACCTGGAAAACACAATAGCCACTTGAAATCAGTAATCGTATGTTTTCATATTCCCCAAACAAAAATTTGTAAATCTCACTTTATATTTCAAATAGTTATTTACATATCATATTTATATATTAAATATTTTAATTATCAACCTTTCTTTTTTTTTTTTTTAAGATTTTGTTTATTTATTTGTCAGACAGAGATCACAAGTAGGCAGAGAGGCAGGCAGAGAGAGAGGAGGAAGCAGGCTCTCTGCTGAGCAGAGCCCGATGCGGGGCTCGATCCCAGGACCCCGGGATCATGACCTGAGCCGAAGGCAGAGGCTTTAACCCACTGAGCCACCCAGGCGCCCCAATTATCAACCTTTCTTAATCAAAAGAAGTTACTATGGTTCATGTGATCTTGAATTTAAAATAAAATTATTTCAGGAGATAACAAATGCTTTCCAGATATCCTTTAAAATTTATGATTGATTTTATACTCATGTTGACTTAAGAAAAATAAAACAGGGTTTAGGAAATGATTCAAACATCTAAGCTATTAAAAGATGACAAGGAACGCCTGGTTGGCTCAGTCGGTTAAGCCGTGGCCTTCAGCTCAGGTCATGATCCCAGGGTCCTGGGATTGAGTCTCACATTGGGCTCCTTATCCAGCAGGGAGCCTGCTTCTCTCTCTGCCTCTGCCTGCCACTCTGCCTGCTTGTGCTCTCTCTCTGACAAATAAATAAATAAAATCTTAAAAAATAAAAAAAAAGTCAGATGTCAAGATAAAGGAGTTGAAAATGCACAATTCTCATCTTCTTTCTGGAGGCCCTAAAATTTATGGCTAAGTTATTTCTATAAGTCTAGGACCAATTACTGCTGTTTCCATAATGTTTAAAACAATCCTACCACAGTACTGGATTCATATGGATTAATCTGTATTTTAAGCAATGGCTGTAATTATCAAAATCTCGCTTACTAAAATACAGATGGTGGAATAAAGGAGATTTTAAGAAATAGTTATTACTTTTTCACTTTTTATTTTAATAAAAAATAGTTTTCACAAATAGAAATTTCCCTTGAAGTCCTCTAAAATCAGATTAATTTTTCTATCCTCTTATCCCATTTCAAATATTCTCAAAGTATCTACATGCTGCCCTATAAAACTACTTCTCTAATACATCATGTAAAGTTAGGGCAATCATATATTCCAGCTAAGATAATAAATTATAATGTCAGCCTATCTAAAATGACTTTGAGTCAAAGCTATCAATATAAAATTAAATGTTCATTAGAGTAAGCACTAATTTACCAACACGAAATGCAAAGCAATTTAAAGATAAAAACAATTAATGCCTTCTACTTTTAATGAAATGACACATAATAAGTTGGTCTATATAGGCACTCTTGAATAACAAGATAGAGGGTTTTTTAAAGTACTATTACTAATATGTTTAAAGGATTATAACTGAAAGAAGAAAGTCAAGCATAAGCTACACTCCACAGCATAAGAACCAAAAGATGTCTGTTTTGGTCCTTACTCTATTTTTGGCACCTAGCATGGCACCCAGAATAACTTTTGTCTGCTGATGTTAAGTCTGGTTTTTAAGTACGTGGGTTTGGAGGTCAGACAGATAGAGGTTGAAATCCTACCTTATCTAGGTAGATATATACTAAAACTTTCATTAAAGTCAGTATTATTCAGTTTATATTTCTTTCTAAGTCTTGAGACATAAATTTGAAAGACCCTAGTTCTAAAAATCAAATCTGTTCTCAAAAGTTAGGATTACCACATGAAAACCTCTAAAAAGTCATGCTTTAGGCTTTAGCAGAAACTCATAAAGAAGAGTTTCAGTATTTGTAGCATGTTATATAAGCAATTATCTGTGCAGAATGTTCACCCCAAGGAGGATGGTACTTTGGGATATATAAACTCTCATTGATCTGTTTAAATTCAGTCTCAGACACTGATTGGAGAATAAATTTACTAAAAAGGGGAATTATATATCAAAAGCCTTATTATTACTGTCTGTGTACTTTGGCTCATTAATTCCACTTCTGAGAATCTACCCTAAATCAAAATATAGAGAAGTTCATCGAAACATTACTTGAAACAATTGTGACAAAAGGAACAACATAATACCCAACAATAGAAATATGGAACCAACATTAATAATTATGAAAAGATTTTTGACAATGAAAACTGTTTTGTTACATTGCAAAATCAGAAGTGTATAATAAAAATTATGTATCTAGTATACATTCAACTACATAAAAATATACACAGAACTAGCATTAAAACTATTTCAATTTGGGGATGCCTGGGTGGCTCAGTTGGTTAAGCAGCTGCCTTCGGCTCAGGTCATGATCCCAGCGTCCTGGGATCAAGTCCCACATGGGGCTCCTTGCTCAGCAGGGAGCCTGCTTCTCCCTCTGCCTCTAGCCTGCCACTCTGTCTGCCTGTGCTTGCGCTCTGTTTCTCTCTCTTTCTCTCCCTCTCTAACTAATAAATAAATAAATAAATAAATAAACTATCTCAATTTAAATATAAAAACTGTCAGATCAGGTTAAAATAAAAGGCAAATACTTCAGATAAGAGGAGCAACTAAAAAATAACAGACTGGTTTAAAAGTAAAAGACACCTTAGAATGTATTACATAAACACAAATAAAACAGGTGTCAAACATTAATTTCATATAAAGGTCAATTCAAGGACCAAAGCATTAAGTGGAATTAAAAATACAAATACATGTGTACAATAATATATTATAAATACCCATAATAACTGTATAAAAATCTGTGTATCAAATAACCCAGTTCTAAAATATAGTCATTAGAGTATAAGCGAAATACTTGGAAATATACTTTACATAGAAATTTCAACATGCTACTATAAATTCTGACAGATCAGATATAAAAAACAAATAAGGGGCGCCTGGGTGGCTCAGGTGGTTAAGCCACTGCCTTTGGCTCAGGTCATGATCCCAGGGTCCTGGGATCGAGTCCCATATTGGGCTCTCTGCTCAGTGGGGAGCCTGCTTCTCCCCTTCTCTCTCTCTCTCTGCCTGCCTCCCTGCCTACTTGTGATCTCTGTCTGTCAAATAAATAAACAAAATCTTTAAAAAAAAAATAAGAACGGAGATTTGAATAATTAATGATTAAAGTAGTGATTAAAATAATTAATGATTAAGTGTTTGCACTCTGCAAACACTTTATATAATTTGAAAAGCACCTAGGTAAAATTAATATACTGACCTCTGATAAGCCAAAAAGAAAATATAAATAAGTTAAGTTCTACAAAAATAAATTATAAAAGGCTAATTTTAAAATTGCAAAGCAATCAATTCAAAAAATAATGGAAATTTAAACAAAAACACTTCAACTTCAAAATTAACAGTGTTTCTCCTATTTGGATCACAGTCTGTGGAATATAGTCAAAGTTGTCCAAAGGGGCAATTTCATAAGCCTATTTAAAGAAATGAATAGAGGTAAATGAACATTTTAATTCAAGAATCTATAAAAATAAATACCTATTAAATTTTGGACTTTCCCAAGGCTAGACTCTGTTCTCATTCTGTTGCAAGGCAATTTCATCCATTCTTAAAGTTTAATTTTTCATTTATATGGCAATCAAAATAAAATTTAAAAAACCCAGAATAGGAATTAACCTTCAAAAAGAAAGACAAAGAGTAAAAGAGAACTTTAGAAAGAAGAAAATACTTAAAAACAACGTGGTCAGAAGGAAAAGAGAAAGGTAAGAAAAGTCACTACACTTAGGAAACAATTATTGTATGCTACTAAAGATGATAAAAGAAAAGAACAGATCTTAAAATCCAAAACAGGATAGACAGAATAAAAATTTTAAACAGTAGTTTAAAAGACAGACAGCACTTCCAATCTCTGTTCTGACATGCAAAAAAGCTTGGAAGTCATGTGCTCCACCCTCATACCTTCATAAGAAGAAAAAATCTGAACAAATGTGGCTGCCATGCCATGAAGATACTCAAACAGCCCCATGGAGTAATCCATGTAGAGGAGAACGAAGGTCCCTAGCCTACAGCCAGTACCAATTTGCCACCTTGGAAATGTATCCTCCAGCACCCTGCAAGCTCTCAGATAACTACACTCTCAGACAACATAAAACTTTAATCTCATGAATGACCTAGAATAAGAACTAAGTAACTAAGCTCATTTTGAATGGGACCTACAGAGGCTATGAGAGAGAAATGATTTTGTTATTTTAAGCCATAAAGTAATGGGTTTATTACACAGCATTGGGTTATGAATGCACTATTTTGATAGGTGTGTGACAGAAACATAGGAACATTTAGGGGGGAAAATCAAATTATGTATAGGGAAAAACAGAGATATTGGCAGATAATTTTTTCAAAACTGCTGAATGTCATCTTCTATTATCTTCTATGGCTCAAATATTTCAATGAATTTTAAGTAGGGTTAAAAGAAAAAAATCACTTCTAGACATCATAATAACACTACAGAACATCAAAGATAAGGATATCTCTAGGAAAGCCTAAGAGAGAAAGAAAAATGATCTTCAAAAGATCAAAACTTAGACTGATAGTAGACTTTTTCATAGCAACAATGGGTCCCAGAAGTCTATGAAATGATGTGTTCAATTTTGCTAAGAGAAGGGAACTATCAGAATCTATACCCAGAAAGACTATAACCAAAAAGTCATTAAAAATGGAGGTAAAATAAAAATGTCTTCAGAGAAGAAAAAAACAGTGAGTTTGCCACCAATAAAATATTACTAACTGGCACAAAAATAAGCACATAAAATAGAGAGCCCAGGGGGCGCCTGGGTGGCTCAGTGGGTTAAAGCCTCTGCCTGCAGCTCAGGTCATGATCCCAGAGTCCTGGGATCGAGCCCCGCATTGGGCTCTCTCCTCAGCAGGGAGCCTGCCTCCCTCTCTCTCTGCCTGCCTCTCTGCTTGCTTGTGATCTCTCTCTGTCAAAAAAAAAAAATAGAGAGCCCAGAAATAAACCCACGTTCATATGATCAAGTAATCTATGACAAAGGAGGCAAGAATGCATAATGGGGAAAAGATAGTCTCTTTAACAATGGTTTTGGGAAAACTGGACAGTTACATACAAAAGAATGAAACTGGACCACTTTTTTACACTGTACACAAAAATAAATTCAAATTGGATTAAAGCCCTATATGTGAGAGCTGAAACCATAAAACTCCTAGAAGAAAACATAGGCAGTAATTCTTTGATATTGACCATAACAATAGTTTTCAATCTATGTCTCTTTAGGCAAAGGAAAGAAAAGTAAAAATAAGTTATTGCGATGACACTAAAATAAAACAGCTTTTGGTGCAGTGAAGCAAACTATTGACAAGACAACCTACTGAGTGAGAGAACATATTTGCAAATGATATATACAATAAGGGATTAATATCTAAAATGTATAAAGAACTCATACAACTCAACACCAAAAAATCAAACAATCCAATTTAACAATGGGCAGAGGACCTGAATAGACAATTTTCTGAAGAAGACATACAGATGGCCAACAGACACATGAAAAGATGCTGAACATCACTCATCATCAGGGAAATACAAATCAAAACCATAGTGAGCTATCACCTTACACATATCAGAATAACTGAAATTAAAAACACAAAGCAGAACAAGTGTTGGTGGGGATAAGAAAATGGAACCCTCGTGTACTATTGATGGGAATTCAAATTTATACAACCATTGTTGAAAAACAGTAGGGAAGTTCCTCAAAATATTAAAAATTTTAAGATTTAAAATTAAAATTAAAAATAATAATTAGCATATGATCCAGTAATTCCACTACTAGGTTTGTGCTCAAAGAATACAAAAACACTAATTCAAAAAGCTATATGCACCCCTATGTTTATTGCATCATTGCTTACAAGAGCCAAGATATAGAAGCAAACTATGTTCATCCACAGATGAATGGATAAAGAAGATGTTTTATATATGGATATATATATATGTATGTGTGTGTATATATATATATATATATATATATAATGTAATGTGTATATAAGTATATGGGTGTGTGTGTGTGTGTGTGTGTGTGTGTGTGTGTGGTAGAATATTATTCAGTCATAAAAAAGAATAAAATCTTGTCATTTGCAACAACATGGATAGACTTAGAGAATATTAGGCTAAGTTAAATAAGTCAGAGAAAGACAAATACCATATGATTTCACTTATATAAAATTCAAGAAACAAAACATATGAACAAAGAAAAAAAAGAGACAAACCAAAAAAACAGACTCTTAAATACAGAGAACTGGTGGTTGTGAGAGGGGAAGTGGGCAGGAGGATGGGCAAAACAGATGAAGGGGATTAAGTGTACACTTACCATAATGGAGAGTGAAAAATGTATAGAATTGTTAAATCATTTTATTGTACACCTAAAATGAATATAACACTGTATATGTTAATTATAATTCACTAGAAAAAAGATTACTATGTAAATTCCAAAATATGTCCTTTAGTCACATGGGATGGGAACTGAGGTGGAATGTTTGAAGTACAAGGAGAGGGTTATGTGGACGAATTCAATCAAATCTTGACGGTATAAAATAACAAAACTAATGTCTTCCTGGATTGAAATAAAAGCAGGAATAAGTTAGAATTAAAATGCATGACAATAATAGGACATAAATGGGAAGCAGGTGATTGGAATCAACTGTGCTAAGGTTTGTGTATTATTCAGGAGGGGTGTAAAGATTTTTTATTAAACTTAGATCTTGATAAGGCAACATTCATGCTACAATTTCTATGAAAATCCTTGGAATAATGCCTCTTTTATTGTTTGATAGATATGGCATCTACTAGTAAGACAAATGCAAAATAACAGAAAAATATCACTTGGGAGAAAAGACAAGAGAGAAAGAAACAGAAAAGTAGAATAAGGAAACAAAATAAATGTTAGAAAAAATATCCAAATATGTATGTGCAGTAATTTAAAACATACATATTTATGTGAGCAGATATTTATATATAAAACATACACATATATCATACATACTTATATACACATTTATGGTAATTATATTTACATATAGTAATTAAAATAAATTTAGATGGACTAAATACACCCATAAAAGACAAATATCATCAGAATACATTTAAGAAAAGAAAAATCTACATCTAAAACATGACTACGAAAAGTTTAAAAGGGAAAAGTTGGAAAAAATACTAGGAAATAATGACCAAAAGAAAACTGTGATCATTATATTATTGTATTAACAACAGACACAAAAGATTTTGTAATTAAAAAACACTATTATAATAAAGAGGTTCACTACATGCTCATTAATGGAAAGTTAGCAGTTCTAGACTTCTACGTACCAAATATTATGGCCTCAAAACATACAAAGCAACTATTAACAGACTTCAAGGAGAGAGAGGAAAATCTGCCATAACAGTGGAAGATTTTAATATAACTATTTCAGTAAGTGGAATATTTAGTAGAAAAAAAAATAAGGATGTAGACAATTTGAATAACACAAGTAATAAGATTCATCTTATGTTAGTCTAGAAAATTCACCCAACAACTGCAGAAGGCATTTTTTCATCAGGTACACATGAAGCATTTACCGAGAGTGACCACATCCATTAAACAATTCTCAACCAACTTGAAAGGATTATACTCATGGAACTTTTTCTCTGACTGTAATGTCAGTAAGTTAGAAATCAATACTAGAGTGATCAGGGAATAAAGACCTTAGAAAGAAATATCTTTCTATGGTCATTTGCTCTATGATAGGGGTGTTGCTGCAGAGCATCCATTCCTCACAACAGACACAAAACCCATCCCAGATGGATTCCACAGCCACATGTGAAAAGCAATACTATAAACTTTTTAGAAAACAGTATAGAAGAATATTTTTATGATCTCATAACACAAAAGGACTTCTTGAACAAAACACAGAAAGCACAAATCAGAGGAACAGATTAATTAATAGGAAGGCTAAAATTAATAACTTGTGTGTATCAAAAGACTCCAGACAGAAAGTGAAAGGTAGATATCTGCAAAATATATAACCAACAAAGGATGATGTATCAAGAATATATAATGAACATTGTACTTCAATTTTAAAAAGAACCTAATGGGAAACTGGAGGGGAAAAATAAATTTCACAGAAGCAGAATTGAAAATACACATACAACAGAAGATGTCAATCTAATTGGTAAATTGGAGAAATGCAAACTAAAATCACAGTGAGATAGTATTGATACTAGACTGGCAGAAATTTAAATGTCTGATAATACCAAGTACTAATGAGAATCCAGAACAAAAGGAACTCTCATCCACTGCTGGTAGAATTAAAAATAAATAAAATCACTTAGGGAAAATTTTGGTATTATCTACTAAAAAAGAACATACACAGAGACTATATGCCCCCCAGAGGCCCTATAAGGAGCACAAGAAGACATGTATAAAAATATTTATAGTGACATTGTAGTAATAATAAAAACCTGAAAATAATTTAAATATCTATCAGTGGTGAAATCAAGTAAGTTGTGGGATATTTACAAAAGGGATCACTGTAGAGACTGAAATGAGGCACAGCTATATTACGGATGTGGACATAATCTCAAAAATAGTGTCAAGAAAAAGGAAAGCAGCCATAGAAAAATGCACATGGAATGATTCATTCATATGAATTTCACTGAAGGGAACAACCTAACAGTGTCTTCTTTAGTGGTGCACGTGCTGGTGTAAAAACATAAAAGAAATGCAAGGGGATGGGGTCAACATCAATGTCTGAACAAGGAGAAGCTCAGACAGCAGGAGCATGGGAAATACCTGGTCTATTTCTTGGCCTGGGTGATGAGTCCATAGAACTCTGTTTTGTTATTCTTGTAAATCCTCACACTTGCAATCTTTTTATACTTTTTCTTGTTTAGATATGTGCTATATTTTACAAACACATACACAAAAATCCTTCCTTCTTTTTCTTTTCTTCCTACTCTCCCTCCTTCCTTCCTTAACTCTCCTTTCCTTAACTTTCATTTTCTTTCTAAAAAGCAAAAACCCTGAATAAGTCAAAGTATCCACGAGCACGCTTAGATGGAAACAAAAGAATTCACTCCAAAGAAATCAAGCAAAAAAATAATTTGTTAGTTATATTATGTGGTCACTGAATTTCTTAGATGAGCAACTATCCCAACTTAGAGACTATGCAGACAGACACGATGCCCATGTTATTCTGCTAGATGGTCCCTATGGAGCTGCTACTTTAGCAGCCACAGCAGGGTAGAGACTGTAGCTGGTCTCACTGGGCAGTGGACTTTGTCACAATATTCTGTCTCTGGGAGTTGCATAGTTCTGTTCCCATGAGCACTGGAATGAATTTCTGCAACAGCTGCCTCTTTGTGACGGTAGTTTCAAAGTGATGGGAAATAATGAACCTAAGTCATATGCCGGTTGTTGAACCAAGCAAAACTCTGCAAGGAATAATTCACATCATCGTTTATGTGAATGTTATCTTCCAAAGCTGTATGGCACAACCGTAGGAGTCTGTAGAGTTTCTGGTGCATGTTTGCGAGTGAGTTTCTGGATTCTAGCATTTAAAGGTGTGAACTCCGGAAGTGCTAAATTCCCCCAAATACAAGAAAGGTATTAGAAATTGTCAGGAGACTTCTAGGGACAGAATTGTGTTCCCCATAGAATTCATATGTTGAAGTCTTAACTCCTAGTACTTCAGAATGTAGAGGTGATCATGTGCACTGAGTGTTATACTCAACCGATGAATCACTGAACATTATATCAAAAAGCAATGATGTACTATACCTTGGCTAACTGAATTTAAATAAAAATTAAAAAAGAATAAAGAAATAATGAGGTGACCAAGTTGAAAAAAAGCCCTTAGGGCAGACCCTAATCCAATGTGACTTGGTCTCCATGTAAGAAGAAGAGATTTTTGACACACAAGGAGCCATCAGGGATGTATAGCCATGGTGGAGAGACCATGTGAAGACAGTCATTTTAAGCCCAAAAGAAAAGCCTCCAAAGAAACTAAGACTGCCCATATCTTGATTCCAGCCTCCAGAGCGGTGAGAAAATAAATTTTTGTTGCTTAAACCATCTTTGGTGTTTTGTTATGGCAGTCATAGCAAACTAAAACAGTGGCCAAAGAAGGCTAAATGTTCACTGAGACCACTCCCAAGAGAATAAAAAGGAAATAAAAATTATTTTCAAGTCAAAATAGTGATTAGCTTTGGGATATTGGAACTATTTATATCTTGATTTGGGTAGTGAATGCAGAGATGTGTATGCATGTGTTTGTAAATGCATAAAATTTCATTGGGCTACATGCTTTAGGTTTGTGTATTTCACCATTTGTATCATTTACCTCAAATAAAATTTAATTTAAAAAAATGACCACAAAAATGCTTGGCACCAGTTTTTCTGGTAAGGTCTTTCCTAGTTTTTAAAAACCAGGTATTTCTCAGACTATACCAACTGAGGAATTTGTGAGTAAATTTGTCACAGATTTTGTGACAGAATTTGTAAGTAAAGCTATTGAATTAATATTATGAAATTAGCATAACTCTGAGACTGAGACCAAATAAAAAACTGGACCAATTTCCTAAGAAATGAAGATTTTTAAAAAGAGTAAATTCATAGCAATACATTTCACCAGCACCTTAAAAAGTAACTCTTTCCCTGGGACAATGCAGAATTTATTCCAGGACTGCAGATAGTTCACTTTCAAGAAATTTATTAATGTATTCTACCACATGTCAGTAGATGTCAAATGGCATTCCACACAGCTTCCTGATTTTAGAAATGAACAAACTAGCACAACTAAAAGTAGCTGTTCAAGATTAAACATAGATACAGTAAATTAAGAGACTGAAATGATACCCACGTCATTACTACTGGTTAACATTGCATCAATCAGGGATTCCGGAACAATCAGAAAGCAAACAAAAACTGAGTTAGCAGAAGTCAATGCTATTGTTTGTAGATAATACAATTAGATGTTTAGAAAACTAGCGAAAATCAACTTTACAAAGTTCTAAAATTGGTAGGTTTTCAGTAAAGCAGCAGAGAAGGAAATAAATATGCTGAAATAACTTTTTTTTAAAAAGATTTTATTTATTTATTTGACACAGAGAGATCACAAGTAGGCAGAGAGAGGGAGGAAGCAGGCTCCCTGCTGAGCAGAGAGCCTGATGCGGGACTCGATCCCAGGACCCTGAGATCATGACCTGAGCCGAAGGCAGTGGCTTAACCCACTGAGCCACCCAGGTGCCCCTAAAATAACTTTCTTTTCAATTAGCTAAAAAATAATTGACAGGCATGATTCCATTTGCACTAGGAACAAGAAACTACAAAAATTCTAGTAGGAATTATATAGGGCTCTCATGACAATTTGTTACACTTTCCTTATGTAAAATTAGATTTAAATGTAGAAATATACCATGATCCTGAATGGACATAATAATTTTGAAAAGTTATCACTTCTTCCCAAGTTAACTTAAACTGGAAAGAATATTGGCGTGTGGTAGTTTCATAATGTGTCAACTTTCCTTTCTATTTCTCACAGGAGTGGAAAAGAGAGATTTTGGGGGGGAGACTTGGAGTAGAAGTGAAGCAGCAGCCATTTTGTAGGGTGAACAGGTTGTCACTGACCCTGTTTTATCTCTCGGTGTGATAGAGTGGCTGGGCAGGCAGCATTCTGCCTTACCCTGTATCCTTCAGCTGCTCTGACTCCTTCTGGGAAAGATATGTGTTTGGCCCTGGGACTGCAGGCAGACATCTACACCACAACACCAAGGGCAGAGGCAATTTGAACAGGCACTGGTAATGCTCAGTGCCCAAGGGGCTCAACTCACGATTGTGGCTGCACCTAGTCCTTGCTCTTCCCATCATATCCCCATCTTGTCTTCCCACCTGCTTGCCCTCTGAACCTCAAGCTTCAGAATCAGTTGCAAAGAGAACACAACTAGCATTTGAATAAATAATAAATAATACATAAAGATGTTCACTTCAGTGTGAACATCTTCATTCATATTGCTAACAAACCACTGCATACAAAATTATTAGGAAATTGGTCAAATATACCATGGTACATTCATAAGATGGAGTCACAAATCTTCATTAAAAACTATATACTTGAGGGACCCCTGGGTGGCTCAGTTGGTTAAGCAGCTGCTTTCGGCTCAGGTCATGATCCCAGTGTCCTGGGATCAAGTCCCACGTCGGGCTCCTTGCTTGGCGGGGAGCCTACTTCTCCCTCTGCCTCTGCCTGCCACTCTGTCTGCCTGTGCTCGCTCTCGCTCCTCTCTCTCTGACAAATAAATAACCTTATCTTTAAAAAAAACAAAAACAAAAAAAAACAAAAAAAAAACTATATACTTGAGAGGTGCCTGGGTGTCTCAGTGGGTTAAGGCCTCTGCCTTCGGCTCAGGTCATGATCCCAGGGTCTTGAGATAGAGCCCCCAACTGGGCTCTCTGCTCAGCGGGGAGCCTGCTTCCCCCTCTATCTCTGCCTGCTGTTCGGCCTACTTGTGATCTCTCTCTCTCTGTTAAATAAATAAATTTTTTAAAATCTTAAAAAAAAAAAAACTATGTACTTGAAATATTAAAAATATAATATCCATATACAATGCAATGTGACAAGAATGGTCTATAAAACATTGTAAAGTAGAAGTTTTGTTATAAATTATAAATTAAGTTAGATGTCAAAATAAAGGGCCAGAAGAAAAATACATCAATAGAAATTTATGGCGATTATGTAGAAAATTGTGGAATTTTTTAACTTTTGTCTTTTACTTCTCTTATATTTTTCTCTTTATACTTATATTTTTCTGTATTTAAATCTTTTATAATCATAAAAATAGATGTTACTGATACATCAAATTATTGTCTCTGGTGGGATTAGAAGCAGCTGCCTGGTTTTATGGAATCCCATTTTTTTATCTATTAAGTTTATAATCTGACTTTTTATAAAAATTATCCTTTTCACATCAACTCAGAGGTCAAGTGAGCCCAATTAAAGGTCTCACATATCAGTTTTTACAAAAAAATGAGCTACCTTTCCTTTCCCTGAAGGTGTGAGGTCTCTGAGTTAGAAGCTGGGTACAAACAGTTAAACTGTGATTAGTAAAAGTCTTGCCATTATTTTTCAGAACATGATTTTCCATGGCGCGACAGTTCTAATTGTTAGAAAGCACTCATCTCATTGAGTCCAACAAATGGCTCTAATTCTATACTCTTGGGCCACACAGAGTATATCTAATCCTTCCTTCATATGCAAGCCCTTCAAATATTTGAAAAGTTTTCATTCCCCCTGGGTCTTCTCAAGGCTAAATATCTCCAGATTCTTCAACTATTTTTCATAGGTCATGATTTTGTCTTTTCAACTCAGATGTCATCCTTCAGACACATTTCCTTTTTTCAGACAATTAACAAATGGGAAAACCTTATTGATTAGCCACGTAAAAAGATAAAATGTCAAATGTAAGATTTATTTTTAGATTATTTATTTTATTACTGTTTATTAGAAAACAATTTATTTTCCCTCTTAAAAGTTGAGTTTCCAGACACTGTTCATTTTAACTCAAATACTCAGAAAATTCCATGTTAAGGACATACTTTACTAAATTATTTAATTACTTTTAGAAGCAGGGGGCAGTATAGACTAGTTTTATGGGTACAGGCTTTGGAATCAGGCCATCTGGGTTCAAATCCTTCTCTACTATTGATAGCTGTATGACCTGAGCATAACTGTTTGAGTCCTTCTCCATAAAATAGATAGTAATAATAGTAAACATCTCATAAGTTACTGAGAATTACATAGGATATTGTATGAAAGCACTTAAGTCACAGTGCCTGGCACACAGTAAAGTCTTTAAGTAAAACAGTTTATAAATATTCTCAAAGAAATGTTAAAGCCTTCAAAACAAGTCTATATGAAGACAGAGACTATAGGAAGCATCTATAACGAAGAGAAAACACAATCAGAAAGCAAAAGCATAATAGTTATTAACAGTAGTTTTTGCAATATTTCACTTGCCAATCCTAAATGCATGATTTCATTAAAAATTATACTTTCACAAATTTGAATCAAGGATATAGACCTTTACTGTGAAGGACATAGATAAACAGGGCATGAGGACTAGTTAACTCAATTGTTTCCCAGGGGAGAAATGATGAGGGCTTGATTCATGAGGACAACAATAATGAAGACTATCATTTTGTTGAGGGCTTAACCCTGTGCTGAGCACTCACCTCAAAGAGAATGCAGGCAGGCAGAGGGAGGAAGGGGAGCAGAAGAAAGGAGGATGTCGAGAGGAGGCAAGGAAGGGTAAGGAAGGAAGGGCCAAGAGAAGAGTGAGTGGTAACTAATGTGCATTCAGTGGGCTAATAGTTTCACAGGAATTATTTCACTTAATCCCCAAACCTACAAAATAGGTACTAGAAACAATCTTTAGAGATGTTAACTAACTTGCCTGAGGCCATATAAATTTATTAACTGGCAAAGGAGTCAAACCTAGTTATTAACCACTAAGTTATTATTAAGGGGGTAAGTGTTTAGGTTAGGGCAGCAAAGGACAGGGAAGAAATTACGAAGGTCTGTTGTCTAAATGACAGAATCAGTAGTGATAAGAAGTATGGATTTGAGTGGAGATCGTAGGTGAATAAAAGGAGTAGACAGTAAATCTTTGGTTTTTGCATTCTGGGGCAATATTCAAGATATTCTAAGCAAAGAAAATTGGAATATTTCAATTATACTAAATCAATTTCACATTGTAAAGGAATCAAACACTAAAGGTCAATAACAACATTTAAAAGATTAGCTAACATTCCTTTTACTTAAATCTGATTTCTGGGAAAGTAAAATGAAACATGAAAGATTAAAAAAAAAACACTTTCCTTTTTTTTCCCCATCAAGTTGGTTTTTTAAGTTTGGTAACTTTAGAAAGGTCCATGTTTGCCTCAATTTGATAAAATAAAGTTTAGCAATGGGGAATGGCTTTAACCACTATCTTCTTAAATCCTTACACCAAAGGAGACCTTTCAGGACCCAGCAGCATGTTTCAGTCATGCTATGGTCACTCTCAAAGAGATGTGGAGAGTCTGGCTGGTGACATCCCTATGCCAGTGCTTTTTTCTTCTAGACACACACCTGATTAAAGGCTACAGGATCAAAGAGCAAACCACTTACAGCAAAGTGCTACAGACCCAAAAGCTCATCTGTGAATGGAATCACTTAAAACTATTTTAAAGGGTCATCACAAAGAGGGTGCTTATTTTTAGAAATGAGTTTTCTTTTGATACAAAGAAAAATGTTGGCCATTTCCCTTATGTTTATAACAACATTCCAATTTAATCTTCAGTTTAAAAATTCTTTAATTATTGCACAACAGTGTTTTGTTGATTGCATAACATTCACATCTCTATTTGATACTAAAATCTAGACTTTTCTACATGTGTGAGCATGTGCATATGCACATTCTTTTCCTTTATGGTAATGGTATATGTTAAAGCTATGGTTTATAAATTTAATTCTGCTCTCAGGGGAAAGCTATAAACATGAATGATGGAAAAATATCTGTTATAAAAACATTGTATTTCAACTTATTTCATTATGACTTACCCAAATCTTTTTCTGGTAACAGCACTGGGGCTAGAAAAGAGCATGGTATTGTGTAGGTATCTATTTCAAAAGTTTATTTCTCTGAATTCCACGTCCCTATTCTCTACCACTTAAAGTCATCGACGCATATATCGACATAAGGTCTTCAAGCAAAAGTAACCAATTGGTGTTAGAATTATTCTTACAGTGATGATTAGAATCTGGTACAGAAAAAGGACTTCCAATCTAAATTTCCTTTGTTGGTTATCATAACTATCACTGAAAAAGCTGGAAGAACATATGCCAAAATACACAACCACATGTTTTTTTTGTCCAGTTATACATAAAAATCCAACATAATTATTCTTGAATTAAAATCAAAAGCAAGTTTATAAGATCTATGTCCTTTCAAATACTGAGATTTCATCTCATATTCAGTTGATAACAATCATTGTATTTACTTCACTTTTGTTTATAGTGAAACTAAAAGTTGAAATATAAAAAGAAGTCCTACTCAACTGAATAAATTATGTGAAAGAAAACACTGCAAACCACTGTATACCTTTATGAGCTTTTGGCATTTCTATTCTGAGCAAATATATTGTTCTAATGTAGTATAACTTTTTAATTTTCCTTGTCTTATACTGTTTTATAAAATTGGAGTGACCTTTTAAAAACAAACAAGCAAACAAACAAAAAACAAAAGAAGTTTGTCTGCTCCTAGAAGACAGAACCAAAAAAACATTGGGCAAATTTAAACACACACACACACATTAGCTTTGCTTCTCTACAATTTAGTCATTATAGTAGAATATAAGTTTCAAACACACAAAACCTCGAGTCTCCTGGTGCATCTTGTGTTACCATCTCTTATTCCACTGGCATTTTTATGTTGGAGCAGAGTGTTCTTAGGATAATTTAGCTTAAAAAAAAAAAAAAAAAAGCTACAGTTCTTCCTTGTCTATTCAAATATCTAGAGATGCCAAAGAGAGTTCTTCCCCCTGCCTTTTTCCCCTTTGAATGCTCTAGAAGAGAGCAAACTATTTCAATAATTTTTTTCTAAATTTGTTGAGTGATGATTCACCTAAATGTTCACTCTGTTTTCTGATAAGAGAATGCAGCATCTTATAAATGTGATAATTTGGTCACCATGGGATTATACTTTTTGTTTTTTTACTTTAGAGTCAATTATTCTTTCCAAAGTTCCCTCAATCACTCATGTCAGATAAGAAAAGTTTACCAGATGATCAAATGGTAAACCTGAAGAATAATGCTCAACCTACAAAGTCCTTTTGAAACTCACTTGAAATAATGTGCATGACTGTTAAGTAAAAGTGAAAATATGAAGCAAAAAAGAGGCATTTTTATTGATAGTTGGTGAAATTTCATTTGAGTCCTACAAATCTTCAAAGAACAGGCCCCAAGTCCCATGGCAAGGGAGCTCGTACTAGATAACCAAGAATGTTTTCTAATCACATCATCTATTAAAACAAGGCATAATGGTTGTGTAGCTTTCTGGACGATTTCTGAATCAATGAGACCACATTCTACCTGATATTTTCTAGGACTAGTTATACTAACTTGTCAGTAGAAATTTAATTTTTTAAGTAAAATTGATATAAAAAGTTCTAATACTTGTTTGTCACAGCTTCTTAAGTTTTGTCCCTATCACGTAGTGTTTACTCTGATAGCAGCACATATGGCAGCAATGTACTGACCTTTGACTATACCAAGATAAAACCTCTGATCTACCATTATGGGATTCATGCTTTATGCTTTGTTTGTTTTGTTTTTAAAAGCTGTGATGATTTTAAGCTGATATATCTGCACTCTTTTCAGGTCTCCCTCACATCCAATGGCATGCACTTAGGAAACAGCT
Organism: Mustela nivalis; assembly: GCF_964662115.1. Classification (NCBI taxonomy): domain Eukaryota; kingdom Metazoa; phylum Chordata; class Mammalia; order Carnivora; family Mustelidae; genus Mustela; species Mustela nivalis. The sequence continues at coordinate 27,964 of NW_028134761.1, read as the reverse complement.
GGCAAAGGTTCAAGGTGCAATCTGTGGCTAAGAATGGAGAAACACGAACTGGCTTATGGACAAATGGACCAACAGCTCTGGCCTGATTAGCTAACTGAACAAAGATACAAAGCTAAACATGTGCTTCCTCTCTATACAAATCATTTGTCTTTAAAACCAAGTGAAAAGTTGCATACCCCGTAAGGAAACCAACCAGAGAAGACTCACAGCAATGTCCCATCTACTAGGCTGCTGCTTTAGTACTTCCCAAGCATTACTTGTGTACCAAGATGAATGAATGGGTGGTGAAGGAGTAAATATCTACAGTATCTATTATCATGCCTACTGTTTGGGGAGTACAAAGATGAACATATTTCATGGCTACTGTGCTTAAAGGGCAATAGAGAAGGCAAGAAAAAATGGCCACAAATAAATGTAATTCAATAGTATTCTATTCTCCGAGGAGAACTGCCAGGTTTCAAGACCTGATTAAATAGGACTGTCTTTCTGTGATCCAATTTTTTCTCCATGCTGCTCTGAGTAAGCTTGCCTCTAATCCTCCAACAGCTGGGTTCTAGCACTGATCAACATGGAATCTTGGATATATACCTTTAAGCAATCAGACACAATTGTACACACACACCTGGAGTTGTGCCTAAGTGCCCATGCTGTTTCCCAGTTCAAAAGAGCAACTTCTCCTTGCCCCTCAATTGTCCTCACCACACTTAAAAACAAATGAATCAATCTGGCATTGTTCTCCCGATCCTATCAGACTAAATGGAAGCCAGCACAAAAACCAGAGTTTCAGAACCAAAATAGGAGATGCAGATTAATGTTATTTCTTGCAGATTCTAAGAGTCAAACAGTTTATTAAATACATGAGATGGAAAATTAACAAAGCATAACAGTGTTTGTGCTACCTCTCCAGAAAGTTAACACTTTTCCAGATGATGGCTTGATCTCTAAGGGAACTTAAAAGACACGGGAATAAATTATGCATGGAAAACACAAACAACAGTTGAAAGCAGGCTATTTTGTAGGAATCTAATAAAAGCCTCATTGAAAATTTTAAACATTTCAGCCTAGCAGATAGTTTGACCTTGGCCTTGATTACTTTTCTTACTGATGGTCTTTACAGTTCACTATTTTACTTCTGACCTTTTTACTGTGGAGGTAAATCTGATTTGGGTTTTCAATTGCTCCTGTTAGTGGTGGTACTAGAACCAGAAGTATTTAGCTTCCAAGTGACCTCTTCGGGATACTTGAGGGTATTTGAGGATACCTGTATCTTTTTTCCACACATCTACCAGCTGGAAAAGAAAACAGGGGTCATATGTGAGGATCAACAGTAGGCTGGAAAACCTGAGTTCACAATATTGTGAATTTGGAAGTCAACAGTTTTGTATGTCGTCCAGCTATTTTCCTGACCACCGGGAAGTAGAGAGGAAGGGAAACATCTGAGGTCATTGGTGTATCTGTCTCTTTTTTCATTTCCATCAGTACTAAGAAAGGGCCAAGATCAAGAGAGAGATGTTTTGAAACATTTCATAAATTATAGCTAATGATGATTTTTTCAGGTCTTCAATTGACCTTAACTATTAAAAAAGTATCTTTCCTTAGTCTAAGTGTTTTCACATAGAATAGCTCTTACCGTATAGTATTATGTTTGTGTGTCTGTCTCAGACATCCACTGAATATTCATGAAAACAGGTGGGAACAGGGGGTCAGGAATAGTTATAGGGAGAGTAATTCAGAAAATATTATACTCATTAAGGGATGGATAGCCTGGGTAAGAATGGTGCACAGAATTAGATGGACTCAAAACACAGAATGTATAATAAATTCACAGAATATAAGTTGGCATTGAAAAATGGTAAAAATAATAATAATAATAAGAAGAAGAATAAGAAGAAACTACCAAAGATGAAATCATTGAAATAAATTCCATGGAGGCTTAAGAGCAAATTAGATACAGCTTATGAGATCATTAACAAACTGGAAGAAAGAACTAAAGAAATAATGCAAAAATGCAATGCAGCACAGGTGGCAGATATATAAAGTATGAAAGAGAGGGAGGTTTTTGGGGGCAACTCAAAAACAAACAAAAACCTGATGAACCAGGGAGAATTATCCAAAGAAGTAACTTTCCAGAACTAATGTAAGACAAAAGCTGTTTTCAGAATCAGAAGACAAATGAATCCTAACCAGTATAAATAAAATTCACATTTAGACACATCAGGGACACCTGGGTGGCTCAGTTGGTTAAGCAGCTGCCTTCGGCTCAGGTCATGATCCCGGCGTCCTGGGATCGAGTCCCACATCGGGCTCCTTGCTCAGCGGGGAGCCTGCTTCTCCCTCTGCCTCTGCCTGCCATTCTGTCTGCCTGTGCTCGCTCTCTCCCCCTCTCTCTCTGATAAATAAATAAAATCTTAAAAAAAAAAAAAAAAAAAAAAAAAAAGATCTTAGACACATCATAGTGAAACTTTAGAACGCTAATGAAAAGATCGCAAAAGCAACCTAAAAGGAACCTGAGGAACGTTGCATTACAAAAGGAATGAATAAGAAAAAAGGCATTATTGTACAATGTCTAACTTAAGATGTTACAATAAAAACAGAATGGACACAAATAACTGAGGAGGAAGATTACTGCAGTAAAAATTTTCCTTATATTGTTAGAGAGGGGCAGAGATATTAATTTTAGGACATTAAATTAAAAAACACATATTAAAATTTCTAGGATGATCATTAAATAGAAAGAGAACATTTAGTTGCCCAGCTAGAAGAGAGTAAAATCAAACCATAAGAAAGTCAAGAAATAGGGGGTCGGGTTAAAAAAAAAAAAAAAAAAAAAAAAGCCAAAGTGGAACAAACAGAAAGCTTGCAATGAGATGGTAGAAATAAACTCATATAGGTTAGTAATCATAATAAAAGCAAATTAATTTAACTCACCAATTCATAACACAACTGTCAGACTGGTTCCAAAAACTCTAGATAAAGGAGAACATGGAAACATGTTTCGCCAATATTTGGCTGAATTAAGTATGGCATATTCAGACAACAGAATACCATAAGGCAGTGAAAAAAAATCAACTGCAGCTGAATACACTGATGCCAATATACCAACGTGGATGAATCTGTGTTGGAAAAAGCAAGCAATAGATTACTAAGCATAATTTCAATTAAACACATGTCAAAAATATGTTAAGCATATATGTGTGTCCACAAAACCACAGAAAAGCAAAGGAATTATTAATATAGAGGTCATGGTAGTGGTCACTTCTCAAGGGCAAATAAGAAAATACTATCAACAAAGGGCCCACAAGCTTGTCCAAGTTTCTAGAACCATTCTATTTCTTAAGCTGAGTAGCAAGGAGGAGTATTGGGTAAATGAGCATTGGTTTTTCTTTTATGTATTTCATATTTTAAAAAGCATAAACATATATGCTTGGGAATGTATAGAAACTTTTTAAAAAATACACAAGAAACTATTTACTTAATGTAAGCCTCAAGAGCTCTTGCTCTTCAAGGTGTTCCCAGTGCCTGTAAATGTTATTGACACATACGACGGTCTATTTATTGAATGGAAACAAGAGAACACAAAAAAGAAAATTAATCACTACATCATTTGTGCTCAGTATCTTACTGGGACAGTTTACCTGTAATCAAAAGTTATGAGTAAATCCAGAACGAGGTAATTTGTTTCCATGCAAATTTCAAGAATACATTTTAACAATAAACAAGTATAGACAATGTGTAAAAATAGCCATTATGTATTTCTCATTGATAAATTAGGAATCTATAGTGGTATCATCTTTCAAGTTCAAAGGGCAGCAATATGTGAAAAGCAAAAAGTGGTAGAAAAGTGAACATTAATTATTCATATAATGGATAACCCTGACGGAGTAAACCATAAATAGAAAAAAATCAAAGAGATGTTTATCAAAGTTTTGTCAGTTCCAAATAGATTTTTTTTTTGGTGGAATCACTAGTATCCAATGATTATACTGGTGGAAAAAACAAAACAACATCTTTTACTCTCATTTGAAGATAATGGTGCCAAGAGACTTGAATAGTTTTATGGATCAAGATCCTCCTTTACAACCCACTTACCATACACCACTTAAACCTTTGTAAATTTAAGGCAATAATGATTTAAGAAGGGGCAGTGTGCTATAACTGAAAAAGCCTATATTCAATTCATTGCTTTAACATTTAGTAGGTGGGACACAGTGTAACCATCTGTTTCTTCATCAATAATATACAAATATTAACACCCAAATTTCAGTGTTTCCAGGCAAAATTGAGGCACTCAAGTGTTAGCTTTCATTCTTAAAATTTTCCAGATATATAGGGTGCCTGGGTGGCTCAGTGGGTTAGGCCTCTGCCTTCAGCTCAGGTCATGATCTCAGGGTCCTGGGATTGAGTACCATATCAGGCTCTTTGCTAGGCAGGGAGCCTGCTTCCTTCTCCCTCCCTGCCTCTCTGCCTACTTGTGATCTCTGTCAAATAAATAAAATCCTTTAAAAAAAAATTTCCAGATATATAAATGTGAAAATGCCTGACACATAGTAAATGCATATTAGCTTCCTATCTTTCCTCCCTGGGTTTTTCCCTACTGATCCACTAAAGCACATCAAACAACTGTTAGGCTTTTTTTTTTTTTTTTTTTAATTTTATTTATTTGTTTGACAGAGATCACAAGTAGGCAGAGAGAGAGAGGAGGAAACAGGTTCCCTGGCGAGCAGAGAGAGCCCGATGTGGGGCTCGATCCCAGGACCCTGGGATCATGACATGAACCAAAGGCAGAGGCTTTAACCCACTGAGCCACCCAGGTGCCCCTGTTAGACTTGCTTTTAACCGCCATGTAATCACCTAGAAATCCTTGCCATTAACGTGGTTTGGTTGAGCTATAGTCTTAAGATAAAGTTATTAATGATGCCTCTAAGAACTTTTTGTCTTTGGATCACTGGTGAAGAAGGAAACAAGCAGCTTAACATACTTACTATTTATTTCTATATAGCTCGAATAACATGTAATTTTATCTAGTTTTGTGTAACTATTTCTTACAGATCTATACTTCTGATTCATGTTGTTAGCTATTGTACTCAAGATAAGATGGGCCTGTTTGGATCTAGTTACGAATACACTCCTTTTTGGTACTTGCTCTATGAACCTTGACCATTTTGTATTATAGATGATCCTTTGAAGCTGGCATTTTCACAACACTGGCTAGGTATGAATAAAAAAAACCAGCATTTGGCTTACCCTAACCAGCAATCCTCCCCCTTACTTCAGCACCTTTGGGCTAGTTTAGTAGAACCAATACCATAAACCAGGGATCTGAAACCACAGCACATGGACCAAATCCTGTCCATATTCTCTAAACTTAACTGCGGGGTGAAGGTGACCTGATCAGATGCCAAATACAAACCCAGTATGCATGCATCTCCTACCCTTGTACCACTTTTTGAGTGAAGAAACAGAAATGTCTGTTGTCTGACTAGGTTTTAGTTCAACAACCAAAGTGAAAATCAAACCACTTTTGTGTAAAGGATACCCAACCAGAGCTTTATATATTTAAAGATCTTGGGTATCCAGCAAAACGTGTTCAAGTGTGTGCATGTGTGCACGCGCGCGCATGCATCTGCAAGATTCAAGAATTCATTTATACAGTTTAGCTTACACTCCTTTTAAGTCCTTGTTGCTGCCCACTTTAAGAAATTAAGAAACAGCAGCTTTATTTGTGCTAGCCCCAAACTGGAAACGACCATAATCTCCTTAAAGGTTCATGGTTAAACAATGTGGTACCTTAATACCACGGATAAAGACTTAGCAATAAATGGGAAAAAACTACTGATATATTTAACACTTGGATAGATCTCAAGGTCATTATGAGTAGAAAAAGTTAAACTCAAAAAATCATACGTTGTATAATTCCACTTCTAAAATATTTTACTGATGACAAATTATAGAAATGTAAGACAGATTAGTGGTTGCTAGGGGTGAAAGCTAGTACAGGTAGGTATGACCACAGAGGGAGAGGTCCATGATGATGATGGTTCTTTATCTTTTTCTTTTCCTGAACAAAATGTCTCACATATTTACTGTTGAACCAACCTACTGGTACGGAAGTAGTAACAGAGAAATCATTTCCCCCATAAAAATGTCTATTGTTCGGGTAGCAGCCGAGCCCACACACCATGATGGTAGAGAAAAGAAGATAGTTCCTTATCTTGACCGTACTGAAGGCTACACAAATCTACACAAGTGATAAAATGGCACAGAGCTATTTACACACATTGTCCCTATGTCTAGATTCTGATTGTGATAATGTATTACAGTAACACAGATACAACAGGTAAAATAGGTTTAGGGTTCATGACACCTCTCTCTATTATTTTTGCAACTTCCTGTGAATCTACAATTATTCCAAACTGAAAAGTTAAAATAACACACACTTGGATATACAAGGAAATTCACAACAAGATAAAATGAAACAGCCAATTTTATTCAAACTCCCCCAAATTTATGCTCTAATATGTTAATTGTTCATAAATGTAGGTAACCCTTTATGTAAAGGTTTTATTATTTCATCTTTATTTAATAGTTTTTTCATCTTTGCATTACACAGTTCTTCAGTAGAAGCCAGAGTCCTGAGTTGCCCAGTTAGGAGCCTAGAACACACAAAGAGAAATGTATAAGGTGAGAAGAAAGTACTTTCTAAAAAGTTAGCTTAGAAAAAAGTGATATTAGCATTTCCTTTTTAATATTCTAGCCCCAAACCACTCTCTAAGATTTTAACAGACTCCACAATTTCAAAATGTCAATTATGCTACTTAGAAGAACAAAAAACCCCCCACACATCAACATGCCATCTAAACCAGTTTTTGACCAGTTATAAAGTGTAACAATGACAGTATCACCAGTACTGTAATGAAAGTCGATACAAATTGATCCTCAGACATACAAAAAAGAACATTATATAAAAGCTGTTTTAGGTTGAGTTATTCTGAACTTGGTTGGAAAAGGCATAAACATAACTTCCCAATTCTTCCTCTCTTTTAAAATTGAAGAACTATTCAAAGGACACGAATTTTTTGCTAAAACTTCAAAACACTGAAGCTGTTTTGTCGCCTTAAAAAACAAAACAAAACAGAACAACTTCCTATGCCCTAGTGATACATAATCATAATGGCTAAAAAGCATTAAAGCTGGTCTGGGATTCCAAAATTATAAGGCCAATCAAGTTTCTTCAAGATCTAATATTCATGGGGCGCCTGGGTGGCTCAGTGGATTAAGCTGCTGCCTTCAGCTCCGATCATGATCTCAGGGTCCTGGGATCAAGCCCCACATTGGGCTCTCTGCAGGGAGCCTGCCTCCCTGCCTCTCTACCTACTTGTGATCTCTCTCTCTGTAAAAAAAAAAAAAAAAAAAATCTAATATGCACAATCAACCAAAGTGGGGATTTATTTTTTCTGACATAGCTAAATATGAATATCAGATAAAATCAAGTTTTTAAAGATCAACACAAATAGATAATAAGACCCAACATTTTTGTAAAATTATTTCTTCAGACTTAAAAAGAACACAAATTTCAATCACTTGAAAGAACTCTCTCTCTATATAAGTTATCATATGCTAGTATCAAAATGATGTGCTGTAAACCCTCAGGAAAAGGAGTCAATGAAGTCACCCAGGCAGAATGAAAGAAAAGAAAAACAGATATAATAAACTAGGAACACAATTTTCTCAGTTTCCTTAACACATGTAATACATTTAAGAAAAATTCTTTTCAGTTTAGTAATGTGTCTTTAAAAAAATGTTCACACCCCCAATTAGAAATACAAAATCAGAAATGAACAATATATTAGTATGTTCTCAAATGAAGTCCAGTAGAATACTTATATCATTGCTAAATTCCAGACAAAACAGAAAATGTGTGGTTCTTACCTCTGACCTACTATTCTGATTAAGTTTCTTCTCGATATTCATGGCCAACATCTGGCTTCTAAATGACAGACTTTTGGTTTTTTCAATCACTTGCTGATAGGGTGAGACTGCATTGTTACCCATAACCACATGACCCTAAAATGAGACAGAGGGAAATTGATCCTATAATATTACAACGGAGTTTCCCAGGTAGGTCATGGGCATGACATCACAACACTACCTGACTAGTGTACACAGTTTCATGCACTGTACAGAGATGACAATATTCATCCAGCAACAACAACAACAAAAAGGTGGCTACTGCTGCCTTAACACAAAGCAAAAATTATTAACAGAACAGAACAAAATGTCCTAATGAAAAATACCCAAAAAAGTATAAAAGAGTCAGCAACTTAACAGAAGTAGAATAACTAATTTAATACTCACTAATTTAGAATCAATCTTGGCATCCAGTCTTGCATTTCTAATCAAATTTACAATCCACCTTTCAGCTTCTTCTGGAGTCATGTTCAGCTTGTCTGCCAACATGCTATGAAAAAAGTAAAAATACTGTCAATGGAGTCTAAAAACTTAGTTTCATGTACAGAGTCTTTGAAGCACACTCTGCATAGAGACTTTCAGGTATTTATGGATCGCCTTCTTTCGAATACTAGGACTCAATAACGGCATTGTTCGCGTTTGTGCTATTGTGTTGTACTGTGCAAGACCTATCCCAATTCACCAACCAGACTGAAAGATGCTTGAGGAGAGGGGACCATATTCCACATTTACAGAAATCTTTTGGCTTCTAGAGCAGCACCTTACACTTAGCACGTGCTCCACTAATAATGACTTAAGGGAGAAAAAGGTTTTATGATGCATAATGATTACACAAATTAAATCCACTACAAGGAACATGAGTGATAAGTATAATACAATGAAATAATCAAATCTTAGGGCTAGTGTATATATTTATGTTGTAAACTCTGAGGGCACTCTGGGAATTGCACACTATATAACCTAAGTGGCCACTGAATTTCAGAGGAAAGAGAAAGACACACATATACACAGAATGAAAAAGAGGGAGAGTGGGAAAGGAGCAAGGTAGATGATCTGTTGAAAAAGAGGCCGTTACAGGCCTCTTTTAATTTATCAGGACTAACAAAGGCACCCTTCCATGGTAGTTAGTAAATCACCCAGCTGACAGAAGAGTAGGCATGTGTAGTATTTAAGAGCATACAGGATATATGTATGCATACATGGGTGTTTTCGACATTAACTGTTCTCTTTTCACCTCTCTTCATTGAAGACATTATACACTTAGCAGGCCCTCTAATGTTACCATTCATTTGATGAAGAGAACTAGAATATCAGTAACAAAATCTTTCCTCAGAATATTATAAACTAAAATTCCTCATCTGATAGCCTTTCTGATTTTTAAAATGAAGTCAAGACATTGCCAATCACATAATTATGTAATTCCAGAGCTTCCAACCCAAATAACCTAGTTAATAAAAAAATACCCTTATGAGAATAATATCTGTGCCATTCCTATTTTATACATTTACTGGAAAAGAGTTAATAGAATTTCACGCAAAATGTAAAAATTAAGTTAGGTTATCAATAAAATAATTACAAGCTAAATCTACAAAGATATAGTCATTTAAAATTTATCCTTAAAATATGCTTTGAGTTAAAAACATCTTGATAAATATGAGCCAACTCAACCATAAAACTCCCTAGATTTATGTGTTCAAAATTTTGTGTTTTTGTGATCAATTTTGTTCTAAGTATACATTCTTAGCAAAAATAAAGAACAATTAATCCATGACCATTATTTCAATTTCATGGATTTCATTTTGTTCTCTTTATCACTGTTCTCCTCTAGCCCTCCTTTTATTTAAGCTACTAAAAATAGAGAATTGTGTCAATTTACTTGAACAAGAAGGCATTTTTTTTGTTGACTGGTAAAAATTCCCACAGCTGGTGTTTCCTGCTAGTGCCTGACTTATTTTAAAAAGGTGTAAATTTCATGGTCTCTGCACTGCTATAGTTAGCAAGTATCTGTCTAACCTAAAGCTCAACTCTAAAGGTAAGGAACAGATTTTCCAAAATATACTCATTATTTTATCACGTCCTATAGCAATTTATCTTTTGTGTGTCTCCTACATCCCTCCAAAACACAACTCTTTAAAGTGAAATCAAAAGCAGTTTACTCTGAAAACACAAAAGAAACTGTACTAAATATATTAAAACTCCAATGTTTAAGATCACTATATTTTATTTTAAAGAGCAGTAAAAGTATTCCCAGTAAGCTACAAATTATGTGGAGTTGTTATTATAAACATGTTTTTAAATTATAATATAAAACCTGTTTATGAGGGTTGTTAAGAAAGTAATATTTTAATGAAACATTCAGTTTTGAAGCCTAGGTTATCTGTTGGATTCCTCTTCTTGCTGCCATATACAACTGAGAAGACTTAGAATTTTCTTTAAGCCACTGCCTCTTATCTAATCATTCTACTCTTACAAGGAAGACTCCTCTCCACCAGCCATACCTCTCTGTTCATTAAACATGCCAACTTTTTAATCACTTTGGGGCCTCTGCATATACTTTGTCATCTGCTTAAAAGGCTCATCCACCTTCTTCTTCATTTAACTAGCTGTTACATGAGTCTCTGCTCAATCAGTACTCTCATAAGCCTTCCAAGACACCTCTGCAAACTGTAACATTATCTATTTGATACTTTCACAGCCCCTCTATTTTCTTTGGAGCAGTCATAAAAGTTGTAGTGTTTCTGTTGAATATCTGTTTTCATGATACACTGTATATATAACTGAAGAGCATGAACCATGGATTCTTTGTTCACTGCTATCTATCCAGCAATCAGCACCAATGCCCAGTTTACAGGAGGCAAGTAATAAACATTTACTGTATGGTTCCTAAATTGGTCACTCCCCTAGTCCAGGCTTCATTACCATTTCCCAGTTTTTTAACTAAGCTACCTCTTCAGTCTCTCCTAAATCTATTTTAGGTAATTGTCAACTAACCAGTTTATGCCCAAATTCCTTCCAAAACTTTGTACAAAGCCCTTCTATCAAAAACAATATAATCCAAACTTCTAAATTTCTCATTCATGGTTCTCTACAATTTAGTTACAACCTCACTTTCCAACCTCTCATTATTCTCCCCCATGAGTACCAGATGACAGCCAAACCAAATCAATTGTCTTTCTTTCTTGCCATTCATTCAACAAAATATGAACTGTTAGATACTAATGACAAAAGACAGTGTTTTCCCCACTTTTATAAAGTTTAAGCTGGGGGATGGGGAGTAGAGGACAGTCACTTCATCCCCGAAATATATAAACTAATCTAAGTATAAAGATAAAAAAGTAGAAGAAGCTATGTGCAATGCAAAAAAGAGTTTACTAATTCTAGTCTGGAGGCTTGGGGAGATATTATTTAAGGAAATATTTAAGGTCAGATTTTTAACATAAAAGAGAGAAAAGTCTATTGTGCACAGTAACTCCACATAGAATTCTTCATCCTTTCTTTCTTTACATCCATACTTTGTCTCATATTCTAACATGGCTGGGGCAATATGGCAATACGCAGCAAGCACCATAAATATCTATATGCAAGCTCTGACCCATAATCCTACTTTGGGGATTTACAGCTTTGCATTGTACTTGTTGATCCTTTATGTATTAAATCAGGTCAAAGCAAAACCTGAAATAAAGTCCAAGAAATATTAGTAAATTATTGATGGCATCTCAGGTTATCTAGGCTACCAATCATTCTGAGAGTGAATAAAAGAATGTGGAAACAGTCCAGTTTCTTTTAAATAACATGAAAATACACAGAATAAAAGAAATTAAAACGACAGAAATCCTCAAAATTGACATTTCTTACAGCCTACTGATTTTATGCAAAAATAGTTAAGATTTAAAAATAAAAATAAAAATCCTATTAAAGCTTAAAGAGCAAAAGTTGGTTTATGCTACCCTGTATAATGCTTATATTTAAAATAATTCAGTTCATCAATAAACTAAAAGACAGAATATATCAAAATGAAGAATTTTGAGAAAAAGATCTATTTGATCAAGATCATAAGCACAGAAACAATTTCCTGATTATTCAGATTGTATAGAAAATCTCAACCTTGTTTACAGGCAGCTTAAAACAGACATTCAAATATTTTGTGTAAATATCTCTTATACAATATATCTTTAAGCTGACCAGCACTCCTTTCTCAAGTGATGCAACAAGATATTGAATATTTTAAATAAGAAATATATATGGAACTACAAAAGACCCTAAATAACCAAAGCAATCTTGAGCAAGAAGAACAAAGGTGGAGGTATCACAGGTATCACACATCCTGATTTTAAATTATAATACAAAGCTATACTAATCAAAACTGATTAGTATAGTATGGTGCTAATAAAAATAGACAAATGCAACAGAATAAAAAGCCCAGAAATAAACCCATGCATATTTGTTGAATTACTGTACAAAGGAGCAAAGAATACAATGGGTAATTGTATATTCTTTGATTATATATTCTTCAATAAATGGTGTTGAGGAAACTGGACAGCCACATGCAAAAGACTGAAATTGGGACTACCATCCCTACATCATAAACAAAATCAACTCAAAATGGATTAAAGACTGATTAAAGACTTGAACATCAGATTTGAAACCATAAATACCTACAAGAACATCAGGTGGTAAGCGCCCTGACATCAGTCTTGGCAATAATTTTTTTGATCTTACACCAAAAGTAAAGATGACGAAAGCAAAAACAAGCAAGGGGAACTATAAAACTAAAGAGTCTGCATAGCAAAAGAACCTATCTACAAAATGAAAGGGCAAGCTACCACCAAATGGGAAAACAGATTGCAAATGATAGAGCTGAGGTTAATACCCAAAATATATAAGGAACTCTTAACAACTGAATAGCAAAAAAAAACCCCTAAGTAATTTGACTAAAAAATTGGAAGAGAATCTGAATAGACATTTTCCCAAAGAAGACATATGGACAGGTAACAGGTACATGAAAAGATGCTCAGCATCACAAATATTAGGGAAATACAAATCAAAACTAAGTGAGATATCATCTCACACATACTAGAAAGGCTACTATCAAAAAGACAACAAATAGGGACACCTGGGTCGGTCAGTGGGTTAAGCATCTACCTTTAGCTCAGGTCATGATCCCAGGATCCCGGGATCTAGTCCCGCATTGGACGCCTTGCTCAGCAGAGAGCCTGCTTCTCCTTCTTCCTGCCACTCCCCCTGCTTGTGCTCTCTCTGACAAATAAATAAAATCTTACAAAAAAAAAGAAAATATGATACGGGTAGCATTTCAAATTAATGGGGGAAAAGATAATTTTTCAAGTGAATACATGAATGATAAGAAGCGAAAAGCCTCATTGCTGATAGGAAGAAATTTTCAGTGGTTTTGAAAAAATCAAAATACGTACAACAACATTCCCTAAAGCCAAAACCTAATCCAAAGCAAAGCCCTAACTCTTACCAATTCTATGAAGGCTGAGGGGGAAGAAAGCAACAGAAGAAAAGTCTGAAACTAGTAGAGGTTGTTAGTTCCTGAAGTTTAAGGAAGTTATTTCTGTAACATAAAAGTACCCAAGATGAAGCTGCTAATGTAGAAGCTACAATGAGTTATCCAGATTACGCCAAATGATAGATTTTCAAGGTAGAGTAATAGCTTTACACTGGAAGAAGATGCCACCTAGGACTTCATAGATGGAAAGGAGAAGTCAATGCCTGATTCAAAGCCTCAAAGGACGGGCCAACTCGCTTATTAGGGGCTAACGCAGCTGGAAGACTTTAAGCTGAAACCAATGTTCATTTACCATTCCAAAAATCCTAGGGCCCTTAAGAATTACACCAAATATACTCAGCTTGTGCTCTATAAATGGAACAAGAAAGCCTGTATGATAGCAAATCTGTTTACAAAATAGTTTACTGCATATTTTAAACCCACTGTTGAGATTTGCTCAGGCAAAAAGATTCCTTTCAAAATGTAACTACTCATTGACCATACACCTGGTCACCCAAGAGCTCTGATAGAGATCTACAATGAAATTAATGTTATTTTTGTCCCTGCTAACACATCATTCTGTAGTCCATGGATCAAGGAGTAATTTCTAGTCTTATTACTTAAGAAATACATTTCCTAGGGCTATAGCTGCCATAGATGTGATTCTTTGGATGGATCGGGGCAAAGTAAACTGAAAACCTTCAAGGAAGGATTCTCCACTAAGATGCCATTAAGAACATTTGTGATTCACAGGAAGAGGTCAAAATATCAGTATTAACAGGAGTTTGGAAGTTAATTCCAAGCCTTACAGATGACTTCAAAAGGTTCCAAACTTCAGTGAAGGAAGTAACTGCAGATGTGGTGGAAACAGGAAGAAAATCAGAATAAGAAGTGGAGCCTGAAGATGGGACTGAACTGCTGCAATCTCGTGGTAAAACTAAAAAATGAGGAGTTACTTCTTACGGATAAGCAAAGAAAGTGGTTTCTTGAGATGGAATCTACTCTTGGTAAAGATTACTGGAAATGATAACAAAGGATTTAGAATATTACATAAACTTAGTTGATAATGCAGCGGCCAGTGTGAGAGAACGGACTCCCGATTTTTAAAGTTCTACTGTGTAAAATGCTATCAAACAGTATCACATGCTACAGAGAAATCATATGTGAAAGAAGAGCCAACAGATGTAGAAAACTTCACTGCTGTCCTAAGAATCTGTCATAGCAACCCCAATCTTCGGCTATCGCCACCCTGATCAGTCAGGAGCCATTAAAATCGGAGAAAGACCCTTCACCAGCAAAAAGATTATGACTCACTGAAAGCTCAGATAATGGTTACCATCTTTTAGTAATGAAATATTTTTAATTAAGGTTATGTACACTGGTTTTTTTAGACATAATGCTATACTGCACACTTAAAAGATGACAGTGTGAACACAACTTTTATATGCACTGGGAAACCAAAAAATCCATTTGACTAGTTTTGTGATAATTCACTTCACTGCAGTTGCCTGAAACCAAACCCAAAACATGTCTGAGGTATGCCACATACTACTTTACAGTTAACACAGAAATAATAAAAGGCTTTGGCAACTATGTTATCTCCATCTGGAAATGTACCTTTCTATATTTCTCCTTAGCATCAGGAAGTATAATTAAGAATATAAATTGCTATGTAGTAGTAAGAACTTTAAGAAAAATAGGAAGACCTAAAATGTTACTTAATAAAATAAGTGAAAAGTAGAAAGACTTCATAACTTAAAGAAACACAAGAGTAGTTGGCAAATACATTCATTTGTGAAAAGCCGAACTCACTAAAGAAAAATTATATAAATGTATGCTCCAACATGTTTATCACACACATTCAAAATATTACTTCCATACTTTTTTATCTACAACTGAAAACTGGTCCAAGAATTATTCTAGAACAGCTTTTAAATTTCAGACACACACCATATCTGATAAACTATTCAGCTATACTAAATTAAATCCCACCATAGCAATCTTTTTGACAGATGTTGCATACTTTATGGTAAACAGATTGGTAACTTATCCTACAAATCTATAAGGTTGTATATAAACTGATAAAAACATTCTTAATATGCATTTTTATAAAGATATGATTATCATATGTGCTTACGGCCGTTAGTCAAGAAACCTATCAACTGAGAATGTTCCAAATCACAAATAGAAAGAGTTGTTTAATAAACGACCATTGGTTTTATAATATGCACTATTCTCTTCAGAATTTAAAATGTGTCCACTGGTTGGACAGAAAGGAGGACAGATATAAACCCTTCCCCATTTACCCTCGAAAAGACAGAATATCAAATAATCTTAAGTTAATTAGAGGCAAAGATAGGTCAGCACAAAATAACGAATAATTTGTCATAATTAGTATACAGCAGAAAAAAGTTTACTTTGCAGCTTAAAAATACTCCATTCAGTCGGTTATCAGGCTTCACTGAAGCTTCAATCTAAATTACTTCTCTGATTTTCCAACACACAAATTATGTCCATGTCATTCTAATTACTCTATATTTTTTTCAAAATCCCTATCATAATTTGTCATTTTATCTTTATTTAGTATGTTTCTTCCTCTGGACTTAAAGCTCTGAGAGTGTGCTCCCTACCTTCTAACCAGTGCTTGGCCAGAAGAGCCACTCATTCACATTTGTAATATTTCCTTCTTTGAACACCTGTACATGTTATACTGCTATTACTAATTACATCATAATCATGATACATATTGTTATTTATCCTCTCTGGAAGGATGAACATTAGCTTTTTTAAAAGTTTCTATATATTCTTAAAAATGACAAAATTACAGAAATGGTTAATAGATGAGAATGTATCAATCAATAGATGAGAATGTGTCAACATGCTGGTTGTGATATTTTACTATAGTCTGCGAGATGTTATTCCAAGATGTTATACTGGAAATGTGAACTGTGTAAATGGGAAACTGTGTGAAGAACAAAGGGGCTCTCTTTATTATTTCTTACAACTGCATGTGAATCTACAACCATCTCAAAATAAAAGGTGTAATTAATAAAAGAGATTTTACATCAGAATTATTTACAGGCACTTTAAAAAAAATAGAGATGCCAGCCAAGATTTCCTCCTAGAGAAAATTTCAGATTTTAAGGGATTGGGCTCAGTCTTCATTAATTAATTAATTTTAAGATTTTATTTATTTGAGAAGGGTGCATAGGAGTGGGGGGTGGGCACGGTGGCAACACTCAGGGAGGGAGAGAAAATGTGAAGCAGACTCCGCTGTGCAGTGCTCAATCCCAAAACCAGGAGATCATGACCTGGGTGGCATAGGTTGGTTGTCCAACTCTTGGTTTCAGTCCATGTCATGATCTCAGGGTCATGAGATCGAGTCCTGTGTTAATGAATTCCACACTCAGCATTAAATATTAAATATTAAATCACTGATTTTTCTTTCCATTACTTTAACAGGCTGTAAATATGTGACCTAAAAATTGGCAATCTGATGCAGGTTCTTAAATCCCAGATGTGCTTCCCAAAAACCACTCTGAGGGTAGAGTATAGGAGCTCTGTTACACATCATAGCAGAGCATATTCAGAAAATCTGACCTAAAAAGTCCGAGGTGGCTTCAGGGAAATCTATATTTGTAAAACAAAACTCTATAATTGATTTTGAGGCACGAAGTTAAACAATCACTTATGGTTTCCATCTTTATCCTCTGGCTTTCAGTGAAAAGACTAATGACAAATTAGTCTAAATCTGATATTTCTAAAAATATCAATTGTGCACAATCAAAAAGAAAAGAATTTATAGTGACATACAATACAATGAATGTCAGAGACCTATTAGTCCAGGTTCTGTCATTAAATAAGACCTAAGCAACTTAATGTCTCTGAGCCTTAAGCTTCCCAGTTATAAATAAAGAGCTACAAAACCACTAGGAAACAAAGAAGTTGTACTGGAATTTTTTTTTTTTTTAAACGGTGTTTCCAGAAGTCTTAGGACTCCATAGAAGTGCTTTGGCCATCAGGAGGAAAGCTGAACAGAGATACAGGCTGAACAGCAAGAAGGGGCTCTGATTTGACTACACAGATGTACATACATATAATGTCACATCTGAAAACAAGTTGTTAACACACACACACAATTTAAAAACCATGGTTCTAGAACTTGAAACCTGAGCCACATGTAAGTACTCAAAAGCCACAAATGACTACTGGCTACTATGCTGAACAATATAGATATAAAAGCATTTCTATCGCTACAGAAAAAAGTCCTATTGTTGATTCAGTAACTGTGCGCTACTGGATCAGAAACTCTCTAAGATTTCTTCCAACTCTAAAATTCTTTCTTAATATTTGAAGAAAATGCATTAATACATGCATTCAAAATCACCTGAGTTAAAAAATTCCAAAGGTAGCTAAAAATATTTAAACAACTAAAATAAAAAAGAAACACTATCACTGGAAAAGAGAAAAGATTTCTGGACTTCAGAAAGTTACCACAACTTTAGTCTGAAAATGCTTTAGACTTTGTCCAAAACTCTGAAAAACTATAGGAAAAAAAAAAAAAAAAACTATAGGAATCAAAGAACTACAGCAATCATGGTAAACTGAATCTCATAAACATAAAATAATGAGTACAAGGTCCACGGTTAAGAAAGGGAACAAGTCAGAACTGGAACAAACCTTCTTACTCATGGTACCTCAGAAGCAAACACCAAAGTGAGAAAGCATTATCATGGACAAATACAAATTTACTAATATAAAGAAAATGATTTATTCATTTAACAAATATTTACTGAACATCTATACTGTACAGACTCAGTATACGAGGTGCTAAAGATATAAAAAGGAGAATTTGCTTTCAAAAGTATCATAGCAGGGATAATTAAATAAAATAAGTTCTAGATGAAACAAAACACCCAAGTGACCACATTGTCCTAAGAAGTGGGGGAAAGTCCACAAGGAAAAAACAAAATATTAACATCCCTCTTTCACAAGGTTGAATTATATAACTTAAAAAAAAAAAAGGGCAGTGCATGAATTCAGTTATCTATTGTCCATTAGCATCCCACATATGATTCATCTCTTTATTTCACAACCAATGACATATTAGGAATTTGCATGTATTCTTTAAGAGAATCAGATTTTTTAAATTATATGTTTGCTAGCTTTAATAAAGTACTAATAAAACTGGTCAAGGCTTTAATTCCCATAGGAAAAGCGCCATGATTGCACTGTACTTCTAACTCTAAAAAACCACTTCAATAACAACCCTAAAATTAGGCAAACAAGTACGGATGCCTCAGCAAAAACCAATGGCACTGAAGAAAAACTCTGGTTTACACACAATTCCAAAGAGGCAAACATTAAAGTAATTTTTTAAACACTTATGGAGCATATTTACTGTTTGACTTCATCTGTGGCCAAAAGGGCGCTAGTTATTTTTCAAATTCAAATGTAAAATTAGTTTCTAATAGGTTATATAAGTTTCACAATTTTTCCGCCAATAATTTTCTCACACAACAAAGACAATTTCAACTGAAATTCACCATACTTTCCATGTTTCAACATTTTAGGATGTCACAGGAGTTTACTATATGAGAATTCAAATATATAATTAAATAAAACAAACTCAATTAACTGAAATGATTACCAAATGTGGTCTTTCAACAGTATTACTGATTCACTAACTTCTTCCTTATTTGAACTCCTGCTGAAACCATTCTAAAACGGTCTATTTCCTTTTTCTCCCTACACAGGGCATAACAGTACTCTTCAAAAAGGTTAAGTGACAATCATAATACTGCCTTGAAGTTATCATTTTCAAAAATCATGCTTTGCCACACACAGAGAAGCTAAAGAAGGTATTTTTGAGTCTGTAACATTCCCAAATAAAAACAAAAGTTAGGATTTTTATAAATCACTATCAGATTGTTTTCTTTTTCTTCTAAAGCAAAGGGAAATAAAATAAAAATCCAATTAACTAGAATCCTATTAAGTATAATTTTACAGTCAATGGAAATTTCCAGGAATTTAAAAGTAGAAAAATACAAATCAAATCAGGGTGTTCTTACTTAATGCTGATACACTGGTGGATGCGACAAAAAGTCTCAAATATGAAGAGACGAGCATTTTCAATGAAATCCTCAAGACAAGCCACCAAGAAGAAGTCATTCACAAGTACCTATGTATGTAAAATGTAACAAAAAAAATTAATAGCACAAACAAGTAATTTTCAAAAATGTGACCCAAAGTATTTCCTGTGTGCTTTACTCATTGTTCCAGTTACTAGAATTCTCTCACCTAATATCACAAGTTCTATACACCATAGCACTTTCTAGAACACTATGTTCAAGTCTCTAACAATTTAAAGTAGTAAATGAATGTGCAAGAAAAACCTGAAGCACTGCCATGTTTTCTTATTCTACTGATGATGACTTGGGCAACCTTGTGACAAAGGAGCTTTGTCCTGTCCATTATCCTACATAAATTCTTTGTAGATAACATATCTTTTCTAGCTTCTTAAAATAGTTATAACAGACTAAAAATAAGCACATTTCTGTGAAGTAATTAGGCCTCGGAATAGACAGAGGAAAACAAATTCAAGGGGTGGCTCCTACTCCACAGACAGTATCATAATTAAAAGAGAATATTTTAACTTCATTAGTGTATATTTAACAAATATACACCAATATATAATAACACTGCATATAACTATATGAACACAAATTATCACATTGGAGTCTATTTTATATTTTGTCCAATGTGTGAAAGTGACCTCTGAAATTATACTTACATGATAATTTTCTTTTCCTTAGAGAAATAAAATCTTAGTCCTTCAATAAACTCTTTATATTTTGAGTTAACAAACTCTTTATATTTAGGTTCAAAAATGAAATTGACAACTAATAACTTACAGATTTGGTAAATGTATTTAAAAGGTAAGTTTTTAGTTTAATTTCTTAAAACTTTGCAAGCTAACATAATAAAACCCCAGAAATGTAACTCTTCAAGTTGCTCAAGTTCTACCAATCAATAGAAGACAGTATTGTTAAAAAATTCATGCCCTTATAACTTTACTGGTTTATAGAAAATGTTAAGTACAACTGTGTGAAAAATTCTAAAGATAGGCCCACTTATGAGACAAATTGAGAATCACAGTTAGGATGTGCAATTCTATATGATCTTATAAATACATAATTAACACATTTACTCCTATAGGATAAGACATGGAAAAATACATCCATAGGTGTATGTGTGAATATATAATGCCGCCAAAGTTTTAAAAAAATACTAACAAAAGGGATACACATATGGCAATAACATTAAAAATGTCATAACCCCAGCACATTTATAAACAATCATTTTAAGACTGTTTCTGATATAATTACTTTAATAAAACACTGCAAGTTAACTCTTAACAATAGCCCAAACATTAAAGAATGTTATTAATTTATAAGTAAAAATTCATACTTACTGATTCACATTCCCTCAGTTTTTTCTGAGCCCCATCAAAGTCAAAGTTAACATATAAACATTCAACAAATTCTGTAATTGGGTCTTTATATGTGTAAGACTCCTGTAAAATTAAGCCAAAGGTCAAGCTGGATCAGATTCAACACCGTTTGATAGACTGCCCCTAGACTATCTCAATCTTCCTGTTTTCTCCTCCCTTACTATTAATTTCTAACAAAATTACCCTGTGTCATCTCAAAGCAACCGCTCATACCCCGATTCCAGGCAACACCTTAAGCTTATAATACCTTCCAGACTGAGTTCTCTAAATTCTCATCCTAGAACCATTCCAAAGGCTTTCAAGTTTCTCTATTACCAAAAGTGTCCCTTAAGTCAATACTGAAGAACATCTCTAAGTATGAGGGTATTCATACACTGCTGAATTTGTCTTTTTGTATTTAATTCATTCTTAGGTCAAATAAGTTTTTTTCTAACCCACAGTTATAGCTGAGAAGCTCACTAAAAATCAATCAGTAGGGCTGCAGCTTTTGTACAACTTGGAGACTACGATTATTGTATTCTATGTAAAGATCATTACTCTGGAATTATGTAGGTAAGCCATCTCCCAACAAACATGCCAGGCTCCACTCTCCTTCACTCTTTGCAATGAAGACAACACTAATATACAGTGTATAAAGTATCCACCTAGCAAGGAGCAATATTCATTCATACCACATCTAATGTATCTTAGAATTAAAGGAAGTAAATGCCCATCTGAGTATCCTGGGCTCCTCTTTCTCCATGTATACTTTCTCCTATTTTTCAAACATTTTTACCTTAAGAATTATGAGTCTTACTCTAGGAACAGATACTACACCTAGCTCGGAGAGATTTATAAAACGCAATAAAGATTTTAGTTTTTACCTGCTGAATAACTTTAACAAGATCTTTTAGCACCTGTCGGCGTTTCCGAACATCTTTGTTTGTTATGACAGCTGTAGTCAAATAGCGCAGAATATGTGGACACATTGTCTGAATTGCATTAAGATACCTAAGGTAAAAATATAAATAACTTTAATATTTTTTAAATTTAATATTAATAATTTACCCAGTTTCTCTAAATCTGTAACCACATGTGATTTAAAGAAACACGTGAACCGCCCATTACACTGTACTGCTTCAGTAACGTCTAACTGCAAACACTTAATATTACAAGACTATCACCTTCAAGGAAATGAAAAAAACAGAAGTCTGCAGAGAATGCCAGCTTGTATCCCCTCCAGTATGAAGTGAATTGCAAGATTCATTTCAGAGGTAAATAATCCTCTTATTTTTGTTGAGTAAAAGGATTTTGGAAGGCCCCTATATGTGCTGTCTGTTCCAAAAGGCTGCTAAGCTATGCCTTTTAGTCATTCACCCTTTGGAAAAAATGTGTCAAAACCTATGTGTAGATCAGTCATCATAATCAGAAAATGAGGCATTTAAATAAAGATTCAGATGATGAAAGATTGAAAACTACAGGGAAAAGTAAACTGTTGCAGTATTATAAGGCTTTGGCTAAATTGGTAGCACTGGGAATTAGAAAAGGATTATATAGCAGACAAATATCAACAGGGCCATTGCTAATATTTAACAAATCCTGTTAGTCTGAACATCAGCAGCTGGCCATCCTCTGTCATTTGGTGTTTATGTTGTATTCCTCCTGTTCAACTCTTTAAATAGCTCCCTAATTTTTATCCAAGAAATACCTCTGAGTATCAGGCACTATGCCAACCTTGGAAATACATGTCAATAAAGTCCATTCCTCTTGACTTTTGGTACTCCAAAGTACCATCCAGCTTCATCTCCCACCAGACCATCATTGACTTCAGCTTCTCGTTTTTCTCACTTAAAGCTCACTCCATAGACTGTTCTCTCAAACACATCCCTCTGAAAGCCCAAACTAGCCATCCTTCAAGATCCAGCTTAGATATTCTATCTTCCAGATTCTTCTAAACTATGATATTAATAAATCTTTATATTTCATCACACTGTAGATTCCCCATAAAATGTTGTTTGAACTCTGTATAAGACACCAGAATCTGACAGTAGTCTAACAGCTAATGTTTAGTCTCTCCTTCAATTCCCTCTAAATAAGGCAGGGAATAAAAAGAATAACACCCACTCAAGAATAAACCAGTTTCTAGGAAAAAAAATGACTAAATAAATCAGCTAAAAGTTTCATTATCTGAAATATTAAGCCTGACTTTCAGGTAGAAATTTTTAAATTGCAACCTTCATTCAGAGTAATTCTTTGTCTCCATACTCTCTTGCCAGAGATGTCATGCACAAGCACAGGAAAGGCTGACTATTTTTCCTCAATACTGATTTTGAAGTAAGTAATTTTAGTAAGCATTTCTGGAACTCATAAACTTATTCATACAGTTTAAAAGACTAAATTTATTTTATAAAATGTTAAACATATTTTACTTATCCTAGCTTTGTATCACTGCTTCACATGTATCTTCACTGTTTTTAATGGAGGGTAACTTCTTGGGAAATCATATCCCACTCTCTTTGAGAGTTTATGGTAGGGGTTAGCAAAACTTGAGTAAAAGGCCAGATAATAAATATTTTAGGTTTTGCAGGCCAGGGGGCATAATTAAAAATATTGCACAAGTACTTATATTAAAAAAAAAAAAACAAAAACAAAAACCAAAAAACCATGGGGCGCCTGGGTGGCTCAGTGGGTTAAGCCACTGCCTTCGGCTCAGATCACGATCTCAGAGTCCTGGGATCGAGCCCCGCATCAGGCTCTCTGCTCGGCAGGGAGCCTGCTTCCTCCTCTCTCTGTGCCTGCCTCTCTGCCTGCTTGTCATCTCTGTCAAATAAATAAATAAAATCTTTAAAAAACAAACAAACAAAAAACAAATTTCCAAAACATTTTATTGATAAAACTCAAAATATTAAGAGTAGAGTATGATTTTTTATAATTTATCTACTAATGAGAAGAACAGCATTTATCTACTGGGGACAATTTTGCTTAATTGCATTCAAAGTTAGAAACCCAACACTAAAATTTATTGCAAATGTTTCTCTGTTAATGCTGTTCTCTAATGAAAATTTACATACTCCGTCTTTGTAAATGTTTTTCATGAACCTAGTACTACCAAAAACTGGTATCAACTGATAGAAATAGGATTTTAATTTATCATACTTATCACCTGGAAGGCATTACTGAACTGTTCAACTCTTCTTTTCATATTGTCCTTTAGGGTACATTACACTACAGATAAATCACTTCCAATTCAACAGCACAGTTAAGTGAATTTTGAAATATGGAAATTTTCCTGGTATTTACAATGAGGTCTAAAACTTTCTGGAATTATAATTTGAGCTTAAAAACTCTACCTGCTGCAAATCTGTGTGGGAATGAAGATCTCCTTTCTTGGTCCACCATGTGAAAGAACAGAAAACATAAAGCAGCTGGACATTTCTTTTTATTGATGCTATGTTAACTGTCACTGAAGTGATTACTGCAATATAGTTTTCCATATAAATACCATTTTATTTAGTAATTTTAGGGTGAATTAGGAAACATTAACAAGTTACAGCAAAAGTTGATTTCCAGAGCCACCCAAGGCTTGAAAATAATGTCTGAGGGCAATTTTTCTCATTCAGAAAAAAATCCAATCTTAGCCATTGCTAAGGTTAAGCCACCTACCTGTTGTTAAGTAGAGAAAGTCAAGATACTCTATTTCTAACAAAAATTCATGGACCGGTAACAGTTAAGTCCATAGGAGAAAAAGAAGCTCACTGTTGACAAAAATGGTTCAAAAATATACCACACGGGATACCTGAGTGGCTCAGGCAGTTAAGCATCCAACTTTTTATTTCAGCTCAAGGGACAATCTCAGAGCGGTGGGATTGACATGGCTGGGCTCCATACTGGGTGTGGGGCCTGCTTAAGATTCTCCTTCTTCATCCCCCTGTACCCTACCCCCCGCCCACTCACTCTCTTGACGGAAAGCCAGTCAGACAGAAAGACTGAAATAACACACCACAGATTCAAGTATTTTCCACAAAGTACCTGGTGATGAATAATGTAATGAATAACCATAGGCTTTTAACAACCTATTTTTTTTAATCCTCCACACATATTTGCCACCAAGTTTTAAGACATCTTAGCATATTCCACTTCAGGTTGTACTAAATTAGTGTTTTATCAACTTTGAAAATATTTTCGCCTGTAGCTCTTCCACATAGACTATTTATTCATAAAGGCATATTCTTTAGTCACTTCAAACCCAACACAGATTCCTCAAATCAACAACTGGGCCACATTAGTAAAATCTGTTGACTCCTCAAGAGCCAAGGAAAATCACTAAAAATCATGTGCCTTGTTTTTTAATTGACTGACGTTGCTCCAGATAACTTCAACTCCGAGTAACTGTCCTCACAAAAAAGCTAATATTTTTAAACAAGTTCATTTCCTCTGGACATTATTTCTTTGGCTGCTGCAACTGAACATGATTTAGAATCACCACTGGTAAATGGCTTTCCCTACCTGGGCTAAACAAAAGCCACTTAGAAACTTATCTGCTCGAAGCCTCATTTTCATTAATTTTTGTGGGGAAATTCTACTATGATGAAATATTGTTTTAAATTTCTGGTTTTTCTGATAGTTGCTTTGCTGTCAGTTGGATTATAATGAGGGCTTACAGTCTTGCAATGTGAATTAAACTATATTCTTTTAGCATACCTATAGTGTCAATTCAGTGCTTTGCTTTCTAGTTCAAACAAAATAATCCCCACTCCACTTTGCTTTAAAACTGTATCTGAAGTCCAATTTTCTTGTTCTGACATGATGAGTATGTACTGGTGTTAAAGTGTTCAGTATGGCAATACACAGGGCCCTTGAAACATCAGCCAGGTGTAACTGCGCAATGGCATCACTGAGTAGCAGTGTGAAGCAACAAGGATGCAAAATTGTATGATCCCTGTCACAACTCAACTCTGCCCTTACAGTTTAAAAGCAACCAAAGACACTATATAGATCAATGATGCTGGCTGTGTTCCAATACAAATTTATGGACACTAAAACTGTAGTCTCATATTTTACATGTCACAAAATATTTTTCTTTTTTCAACCATTTTTTTTTTTTTTTAAGATTTTGAGAGAGAATGAGAGATTGAGAGCACAAGGCGGCGGGGAGAGGGAGAACCAGGCTTCCCACAGAGCAGGGAGCCCAAAGTTGGGCTCGATTCCAGAACCCTGGGATCATGACCGGAGCTAAAGGCAGACACTCAACCAACTGAGCCACCCAGGTGCCCCTTCTTCAACCATTCAAAACATAAAAGCCGTTCTTAGATAGGTAACAGGTCTTAAGAAAAAAGGCAGTGAGCCAGATTCAGCTCACGGTCCAGATCCCTAATAAATAGTATTACCATCGGTCCTGACTTCTAAACATAGCAGGGACTCCATACCTAGTAAACAGAAGTGATCCTTCCTATGTATGCACCTACAAAGATCAATACATAAGGAAGGGGAGTAGGGATTAAGAGTGACTCTTAGGAAGTTACCTTCATTCACAATCTGTAAGATTCACAATCTTACAGAATGAAGAGGAAGCACAATATTTTAGTGAAAAATGAAAACTGTAATCCTACTGGAGCAGTTTATTTTCCACATTGTGCTAAAAGGCTGTTTCTGTTTTAAAAAAGTTCCAAAGCTATAAAGATTCTTATTGGGCAGCTAAAAATGTTAAAAAACTGATCTATGGTGATGCTGCCAATTCTTCGCAAAGTTACTAAAATTTACTGAACTGTAAACAAACAAACAAACAAATGACATTCTGTGTACCTCAGAACAAATAAGGATAATGACATTATTCTATGCTGGTAGTAACTGGTTTTTTTCCCCCCCACCACACTCTTGCAGTTTAAAAAAAAAAGCAAGTTGCAACTACGCCCTTGATTAGGCAGTACAGATTGTTAATAAAAAAAAAAAAAAAAAAAAAAAAAAAAAAAACCAACCCCTGCATACTAATCTTTTTAATAATCTGTATGACTTAATGGGAAGTATGTGCAATGCTCTTCTGCTATATACTTCTGTGTCACAGTTATCTTAATGAAAAGCACTTTGACAACTGAGTTATAAGCTTAACTGTTTTTCTCACAGAACACTACTTTTACTTCAAACAATGAAACCAAAGCTATTCAGAACTGGGTATCTGGCAGACATTTTCTAGAAAATAAAATCAGTTGAAACTTAAAGAAAAACAAATGGTAAAATTAGACCTTTCCTAAAAGAGAATAATTTTGGAAAATACATCACCAAGAGCTTGACTACTAACCAGTATGTTGAACCTTTTCTAATAGATTTAGTGGTGATACTAATGGGTGATTTTTTTTAGTATTGTATGTATGTCAACATATTTGGAATAGCTGCATAGCTCATGGATCTAACATTTATCAAACAACCAATGGATGGTATAATATAGGCATGGGTACAAGATCCATTAAGGTGCAAGACTGACCACTATAGTTTAGGCTACCAGTATCACTGAGATTCAAAAAACTGAATAAGGTTTCCGATTCCACTTATAATAACTTTTAAAGTACTACTACTTGTTGACTTTTGTTGATTACCAAATAAGAATATTCACAACTACCTGAAAAGACTACTAAAGCAGCTTTTTTGTAACTCTGTATGTGTAAGGCTAGGCTTTCTTCATATCCTTCAGACAAAATAACATCAGGTAGGAAAAATGTAGCGTATGCCAGAAATTGAAAAGTCTGCAAAAATGTAAAACAATGCCACTCACTACTCTCACTGAACTTTTGTTTTTAAGTTATTCTTTAAAAAATTAGTCAACTATAATCAATTTACTACTTGTCAATTCCCAACTATATTTTCAATTTCCCAGTTTTAGGAAATTAGACAAATCCCTATAACACCTAGTGCCACCCAGGTGCATAATCTACTTTTCTGTATTATTACTTTTTACAAAGGTTATTTATTTAAATTTTTTTAACACTTTAAAACTGACTTCT
>NW_028134762.1:0-90794 GCF_964662115.1 Mustela nivalis | reverse complement strand
TTTAGCCAGAGGATGATCTCCGTTTGTCTTCATGAACTGGCATTTCCTGCAAGCCAGGCATGGGGCTCTGCACTAGAGCTGCAAATGCTGGGGGCCCTCATTGTCCCTTTTCTCTTCTCAGGGGGACAACGGGCATGTCCATGATGCAGTGTGACAGGCTTTACCACAGGGAGATAATAGACTGCCAAGGGTAGGTGGGAGCTGGGAAAAGACACTTAGGAACAGATTTTCAGGGGAGGTGATAGACAAGGGCAAAGCGAAGAATGAGGATGAGTGTGTCAAGTTTCAAAGTGCCAGGAGACAGCACAGTGCATTCGGGAAACTACAGCAAGTTCATGACAACCGACAGCTGATCTGGCAGCATCACCTGGGGATGGAGGCTGAGCCCCGGGGTTAACACTGGGGGTGAGATGGTTTGTGTACTATGGCCAGGAGGTGAGGTACTACACTGTGAGGGCACAGGGAGCTACTGGAGGATTTCAAATATCAGAATCGTAACCATAATAGAGTATTTAATTGCATCCTAGCTTTCATCAAGTGTAAGATGCACTATAGTTTATGTTCGACTAAGAAAGAGAAATGCTGTCAGTTAAAGTAGGATATGTCATCAAGTGCAAGGTGAGTGCCACCTTAAGAGATATTAAAATGGGGGGGGTGGGACAAATCTTAGAACAAGTAAATTGTGGTAGTAGAATAATTAAGAAAGATCCAACACTTGGATCAACTAAAGAAGTGATTATTGCTTACCATGTGCCCCAAACTATATTAAGTCCTAGAACAAGAGACGTGCTCATCTTGATGCCCCGCAGCTGTTAGACCCAAGGTACAGAGGGCAGTAGCCAACAACCAGCAGGCCCCAAGTGTCATGTGCAGACTCTAAGAGCAACTGCCTTTGAAAGAGGAAACAGTTGAGAGTGGGCTTTCTGATGTAGAGAATTACTAGCTGGGAAAGTAGGACAATTGACACAGAATCGGAATTGATGCCCCTACATGACAGAGTTGGTGAAACTTCCCTTCTCAGAGATCTTGAGCCTCCTCTGAAATGAATTTTTCATTTTGGACAGAACATTCAGGATAAATATGATCTGTTTGAGTTCCTGGTTCTCTCATTAGGACTGTTTCTTAGGCTTCACTGGCACAAGAAAAGGGTTTTGATAATCCAGGTAAATCCTGACAAAAGCAAAGCACGGGATCTATGAAAATCTAACCACTCAGAGGAGAACAACAGATAAAGGGCCAGGCCGACCTGACCCTGCAGGACAGGTAAGGCTGGTCTGGCAACAGGGGTAGAGGGGAAGTGCCCATCTCCTGCTAGAAGAGCTAGAGAAGACCCCTTCCGGAGAGACCACCAGGAGAGGAGAGCAGTAGGTGCTGATGATGAAGAATATTTTAATCAGCAGAGAAGGTCAAAATGACAAAGTTCCACGATCAGAGTAAACATATGGGATAAAAAATAAAAAATAAAGAAAAAAGATTTTTTTGAAAGGACTTTTTTTTAAAGGAATTTAAACAAAAGTCCTTTTAAAGAGACAGTTGGCTGTTTAAACCAATAGTACAACTCACTGAGAGAATCGCCACATTATTTCTTGGGGTAGAAAGGACCTGGAATGTAGAAAGACCTATTCTGCAGAGGAAAAAATAGAATCACTAACAGGCCTCATGCCTTGCACAGCCAGTGGCTAGAATCCCTGCCTCATGAGACCCTGTGCCAGAAGGCCGCTAGAACCATCTCAACTATGTTAGTCTTTCTTGGAAGCCAACAAGTGTTTGCCCAGTTAAGAGCACGGTAACAATCAGTCACGTTATGTTATAATGATTGTCGATATCTTTAAAAGCCTTGTCAAGTTCCTTTTTGAGTAACCCTCACCCCACCCTTAGAGAAATTTATCTGTGGTTCACCTCTTTGAAATACCTCATGGTTGTTCCACATTTACCATAGCCAAAAAACAAAAATAAACATACAAACAAACAAAAAGCTTTTTATTAACAAAGTGTTCAGAAGGGGGCGCCACTGTAAACAATGAGAGTTTTCCTGCCGGGACAATTTTTTTGCAGAAACAGCTGAAAGCAATCAGGTCAGACAGAGCCAAGGGCTGGAGGGATTTTTAAAATGACAAAAACCGAACCAAATCTAACGAAAACAAAAATCAAAACCAATGGCCAAGATTTCAAGTTTGCTACTAAAGGTATGACATTCTCCTAAGACATGCGAGTGACTTGATCACTTTCTTTATATATTTATATTTGAAGAAGAAGGAACTATTTGATGCAGCAAATCCACGTTGGTTAAAAATTACCAGATATGGGGGCTCCTGGCAGGCTCAGTGGTTTCGGCCTCTGCCTTCGGCTCAGGTCATGATTTCAGGGTCCTGGGATGGAGCCCCACATTGGGCTCTCTGCTCAGCGGGGAGCCTGCTTCCCCCCTCTCTCTCTGCCTCCCTCTCTACCTACTTGTGATCTGTCTGTCAAATGGGTAAATAAGATCTTTAAAAAAAGAATTACTAGATGTGAAATACATCGAGGGTATGGGAAGGAAAATGATTTCACCTGATCTGACTAGGAAGTGGTTGAAGCCTGAATTGAAGTGCTACAAAAAGAGTAAAGACCTGGGAAATATATGGGGTAAGAATCCCTAGAAAAACAGCAATAATAACTGGCTGCTCTTTATTGATCCAGATCCTGCAGTAGGCAAAGAAGAGCTGGTTTTAGCCAGAGGATGATCTCCGTTTGTCTTCATGATCAGGCATTTCCTGCAAGCCAGGCATGGGGCTCTGCACTAGAGCTGCAAATGCTGGGGGCCCTCATTGTCCCTTTTCTCTTCTCAGGGGGACAACGGGCATGTCCATGATGCAGTGTGACAGGCTTTACCACAGGGAGATAAAAGACTGCCAAGGGTAGGTGGGAGCTGGGAAAAGACACTTAGAAACAGATTTTCAGGGGAGGTGAAAGACAAGGGCAAAGCGAAGAATGAGGATGAGTGTGTCAAGTTTCAAAGTGCCAGGAGGCAGCACAGTGCATTCGGGAAACTACAGCAAGTTCATGACAACCGACAGCTGATCTGGCAGCATCACCTGGGGATGGAGGCTGAGCCCCGGGGTTAACACTGGGGGTGAGATGGTTTGTATACTATGGCGAGGAGGTGAGGTACTACACTGTGGGGGCACAGGGAGCTACCGGAGGATTTCAAATATCAGAATCGTAACCATAATAGAGTATTTAATTGCATCCTAGCTTTCATCAAGTGTAAGATGCACTATAGTTTATGTTCGACTAAGAAAGAGAAATGCTGTCAGTTAAAGTAGGATATGTCATCAAATGCAATGTGAGTGCCACCTTAAGAAATATTAAAATGGGGGGGGGACAGATCTTAGAACAAGTAAATTGTGGTAGTAGAATAATTAAGAAAATCCAACCCTTGGATCAACTAAAGAAGTGATTATTGCTTACCATGTGCCCCAAACTATATTAAGTCCTAG
This sequence comes from Mustela nivalis, assembly GCF_964662115.1. Taxonomy (NCBI): domain Eukaryota; kingdom Metazoa; phylum Chordata; class Mammalia; order Carnivora; family Mustelidae; genus Mustela; species Mustela nivalis. Next base: position 87,318 of record NW_028134762.1, on the reverse strand, counting down.
AACAAGAGAGGTGCTCATTTTGATGCCCCGCAGCTGTTAGACCCAAGGTACAGAGGGCAGTAGCCAATGACCAGCAGGTCCCAGTGCCATGTGCAGATTCTAAGAGCAACTGCCTTTGAAAGCGGAAACGGTTGAGAGTGGGCTTTCTGATGTAGAGAATTACTAGCTGGGAAAGTAGGACAATTGACACAGAATCGGAATTGATGCCCCTACATGACAGAGTTGGTGAAACTTCCCTTCTCAGAGATCTTGAGGCTCCTATGAAATGAATTTTTCATTTTGGACAGAACATTCAAGATAAATGTGATCGGTTTGAGTTCCTGGTTCTCTCATTAGGACTGTTTCTTAGGCTTCACTGGCACAAGAAAAGGGTTTTGATAATCCAGGTAAATCCTGACAAAAGCAAAGCACGGGCTCTATGAAAATCTAACCACTCAGAGGAGAACAACAGATAAAGGGCCAGGCCGACCTGACCCTGCAGGACAGGTAAGGTTAGTCTGGCAACAGGGGTAGAGGGGAAGTGCCCATCTCCTGCTAGAAGAGCTAGAGAAGACCCCTTCCGGAGAGACCACCAGGAGAGGAGAGCAGTAGGTGCTGATGATGAAGAATATTTTAATCAGCAGAGAAGGTCAAAATGACAAAGTTCCACGATCAGAGTAAACATATGGGATTAAAAAATAAAAAAATAAAGAAAAAAGATTTTTTTGAAAGGACTTTTTTTAAAGGAATTTAAACAAAAGTCCTTTTAAAGAGACAGTTGGCTGTTTAAACCAATAGTACAACTCACTGAGAGAATCGCCACATTATTTCTTGGGGTAGAAAGGACCTGGAATGTAGAAAGACCTATTCTGCAGAGGAAAAAATAGAATCACTAACAGGCCTCATGCCTTGCACAGCCAGTGGCTAGAATCCCTGCCTCATGAGACCCTGTGCTAGAAGGCCGCTAGAACCATCTCAACTATGTTAGTCTTTCTTGGAAGCCAACAAGTGTTTGCCCAGTTAAGAGCACGGTAACAATCAGTCACGTTATGTTATAATGATTGTCGATATCTTTAAAAGCCTTGTCAAGTTCCTTTTTGAGTAACCCTCACCCCACCCTTAGAGAAATTTATCTGTGGTTCACCTCTTTGAAATACCTCATGGTTGTTCCACATTTACCATAGCCAAAAAACAAAATCAAACAAACAAACAAACAAAAAAAGCTCTTTATTAACAAAGTGTTCAGAAGGGGGCGCCACTGTAAACTATGAGATTATTCGCTGCCGGGACAATTTTTTTGCAGAAACAGCTGAAAGCAATCAGGTCAGACAGAGCCAAGGGCTGGAGGGATTTTTAAAATGACAAAAACCGAACCAAATCTAACGAAAACAAAAATCAAAACCAATGGCCAAGATTTCAAGTTTGCTACTAAAGGTATGACATTCTCCTAAGACATGCGAGTGACTTGATCACTTTATTTATATATTTATATTTGAAGAAGAAGGAACTATTTGATGCAGCAAATCCACGTTGGTTAAAAATTACCAGATATGGGGGCTCCTGGCAGGCTCAGTGGTTTCGGCCTCTGCCTTCGGCTCAGGTCATGATTTCAGGGTCCTGGGATGGAGCCCCACATCGGGCTCTCTGCTCAGCGGGGAGCCTGCTTCCCCCCTTTCTCTCTCTGCCTCCCTCTCTACCTACTTGTGATCTGTCTGTCAAATGGGTAAATAAGATCTTTAAAAAAAGAATTACTAGATGTGAAATACATCGAGGGTATGGGAAGGAAAATGATTTCACCTGATCTGACTAGGAAGTGGTTGAAGCCTGAATTGAAGTGCTACAAAAAGAGTAAAGACCTGGGAAATATATGGGGTAAGAATCACTAGAAAAACAGCAATAATAACTGGCTGCTTTTTATTGATCCAGATCCTGCGGTAGGCAAAGAAGAGCTGGTTTTAGCCAGAGGATGATCTCCGTTTGTCTTCATGATCTGGCATTCCCTGTAAGCCAGGCATGGGGCTCTGCACTAGAGCTGTAAATGCTGGGGGCCCTCATTGTCCCTTTTCTCTTCTCAGGGGGACAACGGGCATGTCCATGATGTAGTGTGACAGGCTTTACCACAGGGAGATAAAAGACTGCCAAGGGTAGGTGGGAGCTGGGAAAAGCCACTTAGGAACAGATTTTCAGGGGAGGTGATAGACAAGGGCAAAGCGAAGAATGAGGATGAGTGTGTCAAGTTTCAAAGTGCCAGGAGGCAGCACAGTGCATTCGGGAAACTACAGCAAGTTCATGACAACCGACAGCTGATCTGGCAGCATCACCTGGGGATGGAGGCTGAGCCCCGGGGTTAACACTGGGGGTGAGATGGTTTGTATACTATGGCGAGGAGGCGAGGTACTACACTGTGGGGGCACAGGGAGCTACCGGAGTATTTCAAGTATCAGAATCATAACCATAATAGAGTATTTAATTGCATCCTAGCTTTCATGAAGTGTAAGATGCCCTATAGTTTATGTTCGACTAAGAAAGATAAATGCTGTCAGTTAAAATAGGATATGTCATCAAGTGCAAGGTGATTGCCACCTTAAGAGATATTAAAATGGGGGGGGGGACAAATCTTAGAACAAGTAAATTGTGGTAGTAGAATAATTAAGAAAGATCCAACTCTTGGATCAAGTAGAGAAGTGATTATTGCTTACCATGTGCCCCAAACTATATTAAGTCCTAGAACAAGAGACGTGCACATCTTGATGCCCCGCAGCTGTTAGACCCAAGGTACAGAGGGCAGTAGCCAACGACCAGCAGGCCCCAAGTGCCTTGTGCAGAGTCTAAGAGCAACTGCCTTTGAAAGAGGAAACGGTTGAGAGTGTGCCTTGAGAGTTAGAGAATTACTAGCTGGGAAAGTAGGACAATTGACACAGAATCGGAATTGATGCCCCTACATGACAGAGTTGGTGAAACTTCCCTTCTCAGAGATCTTGAGGCACCTCAGAAATGAATTTTTCATTTTGGACAGAACATTCAGGATAAATATAATCTTTTTGAATTCCTGGTTCTCTCATTAGGACTGTTTCTTGGGCTTCACTGGCAGAAGAAAAGGGTTTTGATAATCCAGGGTAAATCCTGACAAAAGCAAAGCTCGGGATCTATGAAAAACTAACCCCTCAGAGGAGAACAAGAGATAAAGGGCCAGGCCGACCTGACCCTGCAGGATAGGTATGGTTAGTCTGGCAACAGGGTTATAGGGGAAGTGCCCATCTCCTGCTAGAAGAGCTAGAGAAGACCCCTTCCGGAGAGACCACCAAGAGAGGAGACCAGTAGGTGCTAATGATGAAGAATATTTTAATCAGAACGCCCGGGTGGCTCAGTGGATTGAGCTGCTGCCTTCGGCTCGGGTCATGATCTCAGTGTCCTGGGATGGAGCCCCGCATCGGGCTCTTTGCTCAGCAGGTGCCTGCTTTTCTCTCTCTCTCTGCCTGACTCTCCGCCTACTTGTGATTTCTCTCTGTCAAATAAATAAAGAAAATCTTAAAAAAAAAGAATATTTTAATCAGCAGAGAAGGATGAAATGACAAAGATCCATGATCAGAGTAAACATATGGGATTTAAAAATAAAAAATAAAAAAAAAATTTTTTTGAAAGTACTTGTTTTTAAAGGAATTTAAACAAAAGACCTTTTTAAGAGACAATTGGCTGTTTAAACCAAAAGTACAACTCACTGAAGAATCGCCTCATTATTTATTGGGGTATAAAGGACCTGGAATGTAGAAAGACCTATTCTGCAGAGGAAAAAATAGAATCACTAACAGGCCTCATGCCTTGCACAGCCAGTGGCTAGAATCCCTGCCGCATGAGACCCTGTGCTAGAAGGCCGCTAGAACCATCTCAACTATGTTAGTCTTTCTTGGAAGCCAACAAGTGTTTGCCCAGTTAAGAGCACAGTAACAGTCACGTTATGTTATAATGATTGTCGATATTATTAAATGCCTTGTCAAGTTCCTTTTTGAGTAACCCTCACCCCACCCTTAGAGAAATTTATCTGTGGTTCACCTCTTTGAAATACCTCATTGTTGTTCCACATTTACCATAGCCAAAAAACAAAAACAAACAAACAAACAAACAAAAAAAGCTTTTTATTAACAAAGTGTTCAGAAGGGGGCGCCACTGTAAACTATGAGAGTATTCGCTGCCGGGACAATTTTTTTGCAGAAACAGCTGAAAGCAATCAGGTCAGACAGAGCCAAGGGCTGGAGGGATTTTTAAAATGACAAAAACCGAACCAAATCTAACCAAAACAAAAATCAAAACCAATGGCCAAGATTTCAAGTTTGCTACTAAAGGTATGACATTCTCCTAAGACATGCGAGTGACTTGATCACTTTATTTATATATTTATATTTGAAGAAGAAGGAACTATTTGATGCAGCAAATCCACGTTGGTTAAAAACTACCAGATATGGGGGCTCCTGGCAGGCTCAGTGGTTTAGGCCTCTGCCTTCGGATCAGGTCATGATTTCAGGGTCCTGGGATGGAGCCCCACATCGGGCTCTCTGCTCAGCGGGGAGCCTGCTTCCCCCCTCTCTCTCTGCCTCCCTCTCTACCTACTTGTGATCTGTCTGTCAAATGGGTAAATAAGATCTTTAAAAAAAGAATTACTAGATGTGAAATACATCGAGGGTATGGGAAGGAAAATGATTTCCCCTGATCTGACTAGGAAGTGGTTGAAGCCTGAATTGAAGTGCTACAAAAAGAGTAAAGACCTGGGAAATATATGGGGTAAGAATCCCTAGAAAAACAGCAATAATAACTGGCTGCTCTTTATTGATCCAGATCCTGCGGTAGGCAAAGAAGAGCTGGTTTTAGCCAGAGGATGATCTCCGTTTGTCTTCATGATCTGGCATTTCCTGCAAGCCAGGCATGGGGCTCTGCACTAGAGCTGCAAATGCTGCGGGCCCTCATTGTCCCTTTTCTCTTCTCAGGGGGACAACAGGCATGTCCATGATGCAGTGTGACAGGCTTTACCACAGGGAGATAAAAGACTGCCAAGGGTAGGTGGGAGCTGGGAAAAGCCACTTAGGAACAGATTTTCAGGGGAGGTGATAGACAAGGGCAAAGCGAAGAATGAGGATGAGTGTGTCAAGTTTCAAAGTGCCAGGAGGCAGCACAGTGCATTCGGGAAACTACAGCAAGTTCATGACAACCGACAGCTGATCTGGCAGCATCACCTGGGGATGGAGGCTGAGCCCCGGGGTTAACACTGGGGGTGAGAAGGTTTGTATACTATGGCGAGGAGGTGAGTTTCTACACTGTGGGGGCACAGGGACCTACTGGAGGATTTCAAATATCAGAATCATAACCATAATAGAGTATTTAATTGCATCCTAGCTTTCATCAAGTGTAAGATGCACTATAGTTTATGTTCGACTAAGAAAGAGAAATGCTGTCAGTTAAAATAGGATATGTCATCAAGTGCAAGGTGAGTGCCACCTTAAGAGATATTAAAGTGGGGGGGGTGACAAATCTTAGAACAAGTAAATTGTGGTAGTAGAAAAATAAAGAGAGATCCAACACTTGGATCAATTAAAGAAGTGATTATTGCTTACCATATGCCCCAAACTATATTAAGTCCTAGAACAAGAGACGAGCTCATCTTGACGCCCCGCAGCTGTTAGACCCAAGGTACAGAGGGCAGTAGCCAACGACCAGCAGGCCCCAAGTGTCATGTGCAGACTCTAAGAGCAACTGCCTTTGAAAGAGGAAACAGTTGAGAGTGGGCTTTCTGATGTAGAGAATTACTAGCTGGGAAAGTAGGACAATTGACACAGAATCGGAATTGATGCCCCTACATGACAGAGTTGGTGAAACTTCCCTTCTCAGAGATCTTGAGGCACCTCAGAAATGAATTTTTCATTTTGGACAGAACATTCAGGATAAATATAATCTTTTTGAATTCCTGGTTCTCTCATTAGGACTGTTTCTTGGGCTTCACTGGCAGAAGAAAAGGGTTTTGATAATCCAGGGTAAATCCTGACAAAAGCAAAGCTCGGGATCTATGAAAAACTAACCCCTCAGAGGAGAACAAGAGATAAAGGGCCAGGCCGACCTGACCCTGCAGGATAGGTATGGTTAGTCTGGCAACAGGGTTATAGGGGAAGTGCCCATCTCCTGCTAGAAGAGCTAGAGAAGACCCCTTCCGGAGAGACCACCAAGAGAGGAGACCAGTAGGTGCTAATGATGAAGAATATTTTAATCAGAACGCCCGGGTGGCTCAGTGGATTGAGCTGCTGCCTTCGGCTCGGGTCATGATCTCAGTGTCCTGGGATGGAGCCCCGCATCGGGCTCTTTGCTCAGCAGGTGCCTGCTTTTCTCTCTCTCTCTGCCTGACTCTCCGCCTACTTGTGATTTCTCTCTGTCAAATAAATAAAGAAAATCTTAAAAAAAAGAATATTTTAATCAGCAGAGAAGGATGAAATGACAAAGATCCATGATCAGAGTAAACATATGGGATTTAAAAATAAAAAATAAAAAAAAAATTTTTTTGAAAGTACTTGTTTTTAAAGGAATTTAAACAAAAGACCTTTTTAAGAGACAATTGGCTGTTTAAACCAAAAGTACAACTCACTGAAGAATCGCCTCATTATTTATTGGGGTATAAAGGACCTGGAATGTAGAAAGACCTATTCTGCAGAGGAAAAAATAGAATCACTAACAGGCCTCATGCCTTGCACAGCCAGTGGCTAGAATCCCTGCCGCATGAGACCCTGTGCTAGAAGGCCGCTAGAACCATCTCAACTATGTTAGTCTTTCTTGGAAGCCAACAAGTGTTTGCCCAGTTAAGAGCACAGTAACAGTCACGTTATGTTATAATGATTGTCGATATCTTTAAAAGCCTTGTCAAGTTCCTTTTTGAGTAACCCTCACCCCACCCTTAGAGAAATTTATCTGTGGTTCACCTCTTTGAAATACCTCATTGTTGTTCCACATTTACCATAGCCAAAAAACAAAAACAAACAAACAAACAAACAAAAAAAGCTTTTTATTAACAAAGTGTTCAGAAGGGGGCGCCACTGTAAACTATGAGAGTATTCGCTGCCGGGACAATTTTTTTGCAGAAACAGCTGAAAGCAATCAGGTCAGACAGAGCCAAGGGCTGGAGGGATTTTTAAAATGACAAAAACCGAACCAAATCTAACCAAAACAAAAATCAAAACCAATGGCCAAGATTTCAAGTTTGCTACTAAAGGTATGACATTCTCCTAAGACATGCGAGTGACTTGATCACTTTATTTATATATTTATATTTGAAGAAGAAGGAACTATTTGATGCAGCAAATCCACGTTGGTTAAAAACTACCAGATATGGGGGCTCCTGGCAGGCTCAGTGGTTTAGGCCTCTGCCTTCGGATCAGGTCATGATTTCAGGGTCCTGGGATGGAGCCCCACATCGGGCTCTCTGCTCAGCGGGGAGCCTGCTTCCCCCCTCTCTCTCTGCCTCCCTCTCTACCTACTTGTGATCTGTCTGTCAAATGGGTAAATAAGATCTTTAAAAAAAGAATTACTAGATGTGAAATACATCGAGGGTATGGGAAGGAAAATGATTTCCCCTGATCTGACTAGGAAGTGGTTGAAGCCTGAATTGAAGTGCTACAAAAAGAGTAAAGACCTGGGAAATATATGGGGTAAGAATCCCTAGAAAAACAGCAATAATAACTGGCTGCTCTTTATTGATCCAGATCCTGCGGTAGGCAAAGAAGAGCTGGTTTTAGCCAGAGGATGATCTCCGTTTGTCTTCATGATCTGGCATTTCCTGCAAGCCAGGCATGGGGCTCTGCACTAGAGCTGCAAATGCTGCGGGCCCTCATTGTCCCTTTTCTCTTCTCAGGGGGACAACAGGCATGTCCATGATGCAGTGTGACAGGCTTTACCACAGGGAGATAAAAGACTGCCAAGGGTAGGTGGGAGCTGGGAAAAGCCACTTAGGAACAGATTTTCAGGGGAGGTGATAGACAAGGGCAAAGCGAAGAATGAGGATGAGTGTGTCAAGTTTCAAAGTGCCAGGAGGCAGCACAGTGCATTCGGGAAACTACAGCAAGTTCATGACAACCGACAGCTGATCTGGCAGCATCACCTGGGGATGGAGGCTGAGCCCCGGGGTTAACACTGGGGGTGAGAAGGTTTGTATACTATGGCGAGGAGGTGAGTTTCTACACTGTGGGGGCACAGGGACCTACTGGAGGATTTCAAATATCAGAATCATAACCATAATAGAGTATTTAATTGCATCCTAGCTTTCATCAAGTGTAAGATGCACTATAGTTTATGTTCGACTAAGAAAGAGAAATGCTGTCAGTTAAACTAGGATATGTCATCAAGTGCAAGGTGAGTGCCACCTTAAGAGATATTAAAGTGGGGGGGGTGACAAATCTTAGAACAAGTAAATTGTGGTAGTAGAAAAATAAAGAAAGATCCAACACTTGGATCAATTAAAGAAGTGATTATTGCTTACCATATGCCCCAAACTATATTAAGTCCTAGAACAAGAGACGTGCTCATCTTGATGCCCCGCAGCTGTTAGACCCAAGGTACAGAGGGCAGTAGCCAACGACCAGCAGGCCCCAAGTGTCATGTGCAGACTCTAAGAGCAACTGCCTTTGAAAGAGGAAACAGTTGAGAGTGGGCTTTCTGATGTAGAGAATTACTAGCTGGGAAAGTAGGACAATTGACACAGAATCGGAATTGATGCCCCTACATGACAGAGTTGATGAAACTTCCCTTCTCAGAGATCTTGAGCCTCCTCTGAAATGAATTTTTCATTTTGGACAGAACATTCAGGATAAATATGATCTGTTTGAGTTCCTGGTTCTCTCATTAGGACTGTTTCTTAGGCTTCACTGGCACAAGAAAAGGGTTTTGATAATCCAGGGTAAATCCTGACAAAAGCAAAGCACCGTTTCTATGAAAAACTAACCACTCAGAGGAGAGCAACAGATAAAGGGCCAGGCCGACCTGACCCTGCAGGATAGGTAAGGTTAGTCTGGCAACAGTTGTAGAGGGGAAGTGCCCCTTTAGGTTGGCATGGACAAATCCCTCAATCAACCTTCTGTGCCTTTGCGACAGTTACGAGAAGTTCTGGTAAGTCCCCAATTAATGAAAACAGTCTGCTCTGATACCTGTTGTCCTCGTCGGCTTTTCTCTAAGAATTCTTTTCATCTGTTAGTTTGGTGGTACTGGTGGTTGTATTTTAACGGTTCATGATTATAATATTCACCTTCAGAAGAGTTGTAAATGATTTTGTTTTTGCATATGCTAAAAACCTAAAAAAACATGTTTGATTTGAAGAAGACATATTCTCAGAGTTGACAACCTTAAAATGTCAGGGGAGAGGAAGCATATTTCCAAATTCAACTTATTAATGCCACTTTGGTCAAATGTAAGTGGTTTCTAACTTACGAATGACTTGTATTTTAACAGTTTGTAATCTTGTAAAGATCCCCCCCCACCCCATGTAATCTACGTGTGGTTAGGTTCCTGGGCTGATCTACAAAAACTGTGTAATCCCTAATGGAACTGAAGGATAATATAAATAAAATGTAATACTTAATAAATGTTACATTTGCATGTTCTCTCAGAAAAATCTCTGTTGTGGGAATGGGACTCCCCACCTCTAAGCCATTGGGAATAGGAACTCCACCTGGTGAACAGTGGAGGGGCAGTTGTGGCATCACTTCTAACAGAAAACTGTGCTGCCCTGTCTCCCCTCCCGCCCCCCCCATCTGTGTTTGGTGCCCTGACTTACGGCCTCTGTCCATTCTGATGCCCTGTCGTAAACTTGTCATAAACGACACCATCCTTCCTTGTGTGTCTCCTCTAGCTTGAGTGGCCTCTTGCGTCCCTCCCCTAAGACAGTGCCTGCATCCTAGAGAGAATATAAGGAGAACTTAATTTAAGGGAAGACACAGTACATGGTTAGAACCAAGAAAAATGCGAAGTAATGGAAATATCAGTGCTGAGAAGCCTAGGGGAGGGGCAGGCAGGAAAGAGTTCGTGAAACAGGTAAAAATCTTGAGTTGTGGGCGCCTGGGTGGCTCAGTGGGTTAAGCCGCTGCCTTCGGCTCAGGTCATGATCTCAGAGTCCTGGGATAGAGTCCCGCATCGGGCTCACTGCTCAGCAGAGAGCCTGCTTCCCTCTCTCTCTCTCTCTGCCTGCCTCTCCATCTACTTGTGATTTCTCTCTGTCAAATAAATAAATAAAATCTTTAAAAAAAAAATCTTGAGTTGTGCCTTGAGGTAGCCAATACTTTCCATGGTTTATGTCTCATTTGAATTTTACAAAATCTTGTTAAAGATACTTTTCCTTGGAATGGAAGGGATTTTTATGGTCCGCTGTTGCATTCCACACCAGCCGCTGTGGGGCTCTCCCACTGCCTCCTTGGTGTGCCTCTTCCTCCCGGGGCCTCATAGTGGTGTTGTTTCCCAAGCCTAGCCTTCCTTTGGCCTCCCACTCTTCTCTCGAACCCCCTCCCTGGAGGCAGATTTGCTCTACTCACACAGGCTCCCGTCCCACCTCACCCCCTGCCATCACCATATCCCCTCCCTTTTCCATGGCCTGTTTTTATGGCCACATTGGTCCTGCTCAGCCACAGGCCTGACCTGCCTTTCTGGTCCCAACTCTGAAGCTGTTCTGTGAGATTCTCAGATCACTGAGGGATACGACTATATCTGTCTTCAATGCATCCCTGTAGGCTGCCACAATACTGACGTCCAGGAGGTGTTTCATAATGTTGATGGAGTGAATTAATTCACCTTCCTGTGGAATTTTTGTGATCTGCCTACTTCATTCTAGTTGTTTCTGTTAACCTTTGTTTTGGCCCTAATTCCTAATTATCTCTTTATTCATTAGCTTCTGGACATGTTTCTCTACCTCTGTGCTCTGCCTTTTTCTGGTCTTCTGTTCTTCATTCTTGATTCCTGGTATTTCCATACCCACATTTCATCATCATGCATCAGTGCTTTGACATTCTTTCGTTCTCCAAAATATGCAGAATCTAAAGACTTCATCTCAGTGAAGTTGGCCCTCCATTCCTATTTCTGCTTCTCTCCAGAAGGAAGCCTGCAGTGCACATGGCTGTGTGCCTGTCTGACCCTGCCCCTGAGTGTGTGTGCACTTACATCTGCTCCCCATCCCCTCCCCACCTCGGCAGCTGTGTACACATGGCTTTCAGAGTCCGATTCGAGCCCCGTCGCATTTCAAGACTCTCCTGTACTTTGCTTCATATTATCTGTTCTCCATTCTAAGCCCCCTCATCCCCATAACTTTCACTGTATATGTCATTCTTCTTCTAGCCATGCGACCCTGCCTTCGTGTCATTATGCCCCCAGGTCATGAGTCCCCTCAACAGTAACTGTGTCTGGTATATCATGGTTTTTTTTTTTTTTTTTTTTGTCAATATCTGCATAGTACTGGTGCACAGGTATTAATTTTTGTGGAATTGAATGAGATGTAGGAAATTGATAATGTGACAAAACAATGTCTGTAATACATTTTCTTTATTATTCTTTTAAAGAGTCTCAGGTCATCAGTCAGTGAAGGAATTCGGGCAGTAGATGAACGAATGTGTAAACAAGAGGACATAAGGAAGAAAAAGGTACCCTCCAGTAGATTTCTTATGCTGCATACCAGTTGAAGCCCTCTCCTCTTGTCTCCGTGAACTTGTCAGCACTATTCAGCTTTTTTTCTTTTTTTTTTAAATTTAGCTTTTTTTTAAAGCTCTCACGCATGTGCATTTTATGCATTATGTCACGTTATCTACCTGAAATAAGAAGACAGAATTTCAGAGGTACCCACACGATCTCAAGATCACCCACTTTTTCCAGAACAAGAAACAGTGATAACTGTTGTCGGTGCAGCGCTTGACAGTTAACGACTGTATAAATTGTCAGCGGCCCTGTAAAGAAAATAGGCCTATATTAAAGACTAGGGGAGAAGTGGGCTTTCCAAAGCAAACTCAGGATTCTGCCGTAGGTTTGCTGTTATTTTCTGATCCTGTGTTCTTTATGTTCTGGTGTTCACTTTAATTTTTTTCAATTCCCAGTAGTTAGCATGCGGTGTTGGCTTAGTTTCAGGTGTGTGAGACAGGCAATGGCTCTGTACATCTGAGGGCTCACCCCGGGAGTGTGCCCCTTAGTACTATCTACAGTTCCAAGTGTCCCCGATATCATTCATGAGCATAACGATGTAGCAGCACAGCGGGCATTGGGAGTCTGGGCTTCTGACTCTCGCCTGCTGCTCTGTACAATGTTTTCTATGTGTATTATTAGCATATTTGTTAAAATCTCAGTGGGGAGAAGCCTGTTTGAGGGACCTTCTGTTTAATTCGCCTCTGGATCTCCTCACAGCTTTTGTCCAAAGAATGCTTGTCGTGCGCTTCCAGACAAAACAGTAAGCTTTGTGAGAGCAGGGTGTATTTCTTGCTTTATTTTCTCGTGCCCCCCAACCCCCCGTCGGAATGAATATCGAGCTCCCAGGGGTGTTCATTATTATTATTATTTATTGAATGGATGACTTTGTATCTTTTTGTTCTTTAAGGATGAGAGTTTTCATAATGTCCCTCAACCTCTTTGATAATATTTGTAGTGTAAAAGGTCTTTAATGATTTGGTGCTTGGGCATATAGGTATATGCACATGTAAACTGAGAGGGCCAGTACAATCGGAAGCCAAAGTTAAAACATGAATAAAGGGCCATAAGAAAACAAATGGAGGGGCGCCTGGTGGCTCAGTTGGTTAAACGTCCGACTCTTGATTTTGGCTCAGGTCATGATCTCAGGATCATGAGATTGAGCCCCGCATTGAGCTCTGTGCTCAGCAGGATGTCTGCTCGAGATTCTCTCTCTCCCTCTGCCCCTCCCCTGCACGCGCACATGCAGTCTCTCTCTCTCTCAAATAAACAAATCTTTTTTAAAAAAATAGGAAAGAAATGCCCATAGAAAGATTCAGGATGGGGAAAAGAAGAAATAAGAATATAGAATATGAGAAAGCAAAGTCTAGGGTTTTTTTTTTTTCCTCTATAAACTTGCAATAGAATATGGAAGTATGCTTATTCTAGAACTAAGATTTGCATTCTTGAGAATTCTGTGTTTCATAGAAATATTCAAAATATAGCATGCCCTATATATTTGAAGTTAACTTTTGGTCTTATATTTTCCTGCATTTAGCATGGGAAATAAAGATGATTAAGAGTAAAGATGGTGACGTTTTTTGTTTGCTTAATTTTTATTTTTATAGATGTGTGTGTTGAAACTTATACAAGTTATTTGATCAGTGGAAAAGATTGAAAAAATCTTAAATTCACAAAGTTCGAAAGAAACCTCTGCACTAGAAGCAAGCAGGTAAGCATTTTTTTTAAACTAAGTAGCACATAAATTAATATTTCACATCCAATCTAATTAGGCGGGGACGGCTTATTTAGAATTCATTTCTGAAGAAGAAGAAAATCCAGGTTTGTGGCTAGAATGTAGCTCCAGGAGAGTGGAGAGCATGAAATGGTGAAATCTATAACACGTTCCTATAAACGCTTTGGTTATAGACCACAGTTCCAACACGTCATTATGCTTGCAGTGTAAAAGTATATTTGGAATCACCTTCCCTGAGGACTAGCAAAGTCCTGTTGATCTTTAAGGCATACCTACCATTCATCTTGGTTTTTCTCCATCTCATTTTTTTTCCTAGACATGCCCAGAGTATTACCATTGATGTATTTTGCACCAGCATTATATTATTATGAAACAGTATAGGACATATCCAGTTGAAATTTACAAACAGGAAAGGAAAAACTTATGAAATAGGAAAAAGATGATGGCTCTCTTTGTTATACTGTGATTGTCTTGTTCCCTTCCTGGTGTGAATTTTCAATCAGCCAGGGTAGATGAGTGACTCAGAAAATGAATAGTTAGGTCCTGTCAGCACTGTAAACGCACAGTGGTGCAGTGGGAGTAGCCGGGGCTGGTCCTACACATACCAGCTGGGCTGCCTGCGTCAAGGTCGCCTGGTGCCCTGAGTGCTCTGTTGTGTGACGCTAACAGTCCCTCCCCTTGCAGGTGGAGTTAGGTTTCTAAATTTTAGGAATTAAGGTTTTAGATTTGGAAGGAACTTGAGAGACCATATGCTCCACATGTCTCATGATGGAGATTAAGAACGGACACATCCCAAAGGAAGCAATTCTCTGGTCCTAGGTCTCTGTCCCCTTTCACATCAAGGCATTCAACTATGTGGTCAGCCTCCACTGTGCTTGTGACTCTAGCCCGTTGCACTCGTGCTTCTGCCCCGTTCGTCTACACTTAGCAGACAGTCTGCATGCGGCCCTTCTGCAGCCCGTGTGTCTCCAGCGGCTCTGCTTCACTGTGGCCCTTGGCAGCGCCTGCAGCCCCTCCAGCCATGTCCACGTTCGGCCCCTGGGGAGCTGGCCCTCCAGTGTTCTTCCCGTCTTTGCTGTTGCTGCTGTGCTCATCGGATAGAAACACCTCAGTGAGCTCTGTGTCTACAATCCTGTCCCTTTGCAACACTGTCCTTGATAAACAGACATTGTGCGCTTTCTTGCTCAGAATTACCTTGGAGGACTTTTTTCTCCAGAAGAGCAGCTCTGAGCTCTAGAGTCAGGAAAGCCAGAGCAGTATCAGCGCACAGTAAATCCATCATGCTCTGCCAGGCCCAGAAATGCCGAGAAAAGGATAAATAGGAAATGCACATGGGATCAGTCAGTAGAGGTTGGGATTAGGCTTCTGCATTGGTTGTGCCAAGCGCTTGCCTTCCCTCCACACCAGTTCTGATGCTCTGGGACGGGGCACACCATGGCAGGTCTCCAGCGATTTTGGGTTTTCTTACAGTGTGTTTCCTTACTACCTGACTGCCCATCCTCAGATGTGGGATGCCTCATAGAGCCCAGCAGGGGCTTTGGGGCCTTTGTTGTGTGTTTTTTTTTCTTTCACTGTTCGACTTCCATTTGAATGGGGTTGACGCTTTCTAATGTGG
Organism: Mustela nivalis; assembly: GCF_964662115.1. Classification (NCBI taxonomy): domain Eukaryota; kingdom Metazoa; phylum Chordata; class Mammalia; order Carnivora; family Mustelidae; genus Mustela; species Mustela nivalis. The sequence goes on along the minus strand of NW_028134762.1, from coordinate 72,313 downwards.
GGGGCAAGAGGGAAGTGTATCCAGTCCACTTGATGGCAGATGCACTGTGAGTGATTTCTCACCAGCTCCCGGAGCACCGAGCTTGCTCTTTCTGCCGTTGGGTAAATTTAAACTTGGAGTCCGCTGCTCTGAGCGATTTCCCAGGTTGCTACTAGGCGGTCAGTTTTAGCTGATTGAGGAGACAGCAGTAGTTGGTACTGGGGAGGTACTTGGGAGGGAGAATGAGGCAGGCAGAGAAGAAGAGGGGGCTTCGGGTATGAACGGTAGGACAGGGCAAGAGAGAGGAGGGGGTTAGAGAATGGGAGAAGAAGGGAGAAGAAGGGCACGAATGGGAGAGCCCGAGGAACGTGGAGGAATCATGCAGTTGTACCCACACTGACCTAAAATAGCTCCATCCCCTTGCCTGGGCCCTGTGGCCCGGGCCAGGCTGCGTCGGTGGCTTCTACGACCTCCCCGCTCCTCACCCCTTGCACTGGGGCCTGCTGCACAGACAGTTTGTCATGAAAATTGATGGCGTTCAGGTGCAGGTGCCTGAGCGCTGTAAGGCATGTGGGGCGGTGGGGGTGGCAGGTTTTTAACTTTGGGAATTACATTTCTCTAATTGTCTCTACTAGCCCTCTCTGGACTAGACAGATTTTGGAGAGAATTGCCACAGAATTTAACCAGTTACACTTTCATGCTGTTCAGAGCAAAGGCATGCCTCTTCTGGACAAAGTAAGACCAGCAAGTGTTGGTTTCGATTTTCAATTTGCTGTTTGCGAATTTCCTGGATGATTTTGGTTTGACCTAGCATTGCCCCTGATAATTGCTACTCTACAGGATTTTGAAGCTAGCTTTGAATATTTTTTTTTTTCAGTGTCTCCTGCTTGGGACCCTGCTTCCATTATGTCACACTAGATAGATTTTGTGTAAAGACACAAGCGTAGTCTCCAAACTATGCAAGTAAAATTAATTCTGAATTTCATGTAACTTGACACATCATATGATGTAGTCAGAGTTCATTTATCCAAAGCCCTTGACTGGGTTTAAATGCACGTTTGTCAGATTTACTCAGTAGCTTAAGAGGCAAATAACTTTTTGTCATTCCGTAATTGTCTAAACTTCACTTTGATGAAGCCGACTTACTTTCAAAGAAATCATAGGGAGGGGACGACTCAGTGGCTCAGTCAGTTGAGCCACTGCCTCTGGCTTAGGTCATGATCCCAGGGTCCTGGGATTGAGTCCCACCTTGGGCTCCTTGCTTGGCAGGAAGCCTGCTTCTCTTTCTGCCTGTGTCTCCTTGTGTGCTTGTGCTCTCTCTCGACAAATAAATAAATAAAAACCTTAAAAAAAAAGAAAGAAAGCAATCATGGGGAGAAGAGATTCATTGTTATTCTCTAGGAAATGTTGGGATTTTAATCTTACATATATTCTGGTAGAATTAGAGGCTCGCTTTATATATATAACACATATGTATATAAATTATACACATATATTTGAGCTTTTAGAAACTGTGGTACCTGGACCTTCTTTCCTGGTCTCTCTGTTCTTGCAGCGTATAGCCCACATTACGGCCATGCTGCAGCAGTCCCTGGGAGGCCTGCTGCTAGAAGGGCTTCAGACTTCCAATGTGGACATCATACGGCACTGCCTCCAGACTTACGCTACAATTGACAAGACACGGGATGCAGAGGCGTTAGTCGGTCAAGTACTGGTGAAACCATACATGGATGAAGTTTGTGCCCCCATGCACCTCATTCCACAAACACAGAGCATCTAATCTGGCTTCATGTCTTGACTGGGTGCGAGAGAGCTCAGGGCTCTTCCTTGAAGATGCTCTTAGTTCCTGCTCTTCTGGTTGTAAGAAAAGGTTGGTCCCGCTTGGTGCCCATCAGCATGGCAGGAATCAGGCATGTGCTCTGGTCTCTTCCAGTGATGCCATAACTCAGGGATCATCTTAATTTAGTAGGGTTGAGGGACTTGCCTAGGAAGAAGGTACGGATCAGAACATTTTCAGGTCAATTTCCATTTCCATAAGTTATACGTTAATGAAGATGCCGAAAAGCGTGACCCCACCAAGGCACCCGTGCCCACTGGAGGAGCTGGAAGACAGCTCTGTGCGCAGGGTAAGTCTGTGAGGGGAAGCGTATTCGCAGAATTGATGTGGCCTAAGTCTTGAAGACCATGGGGGAGTTTGCCAGGCTAGGAAGGTGGGAGGGAGGGAATATTCAAAGATAAAGAGCTTTGAAGGGCGAGTTAGCGGGGTAGTACCTTAAGTCCAGAACTTGGTTACCCAGTGTTCTTGACCTATAAGGATACAGTAAAATACAGGGAGTCAGTGTATCCTGCCTCTGAGCGGCCGGAGTATGGGCTGCACCATGTGAGGCCGCCAGCAATCAGCAGCTTCCAACTTAGAGAGCGTCGGTTTCATCTAGTTCAAGCTGACAGAAGTCATGAAGCCAGTCTCAGCGTTTGAGGGCTTTCTTCCAGTCACCTGCCAGTGCGAGTGTTCTTTCTGTCTGGTAAGTATAAAGCTACCCACCATGACTTCAGGATGAAAGGCTTCCAGTTTTAAAACGAGACAGTATCCCAGTGATAGAAGTGAAATTGAAGGATTAATTTCAGTAATCTTCTCAGCTTCATTAAGACTACTAAAAGTAAATGATCTGTCAGTTCTTTGTATGTATCCTATTATAGTTCATAGCTCTCTCTGTGGGGGTGAAAAAGATCACATTATTCTTTGTCACTAAATGAAAATATTTAGTTATTTAATTTATGCCCTTTTCATTGAACTGAATCTAATATGCTAAATTAGGGAAGTACTTTACGTTTCCATGTCATTAAATGAATTGTGGCCACGTTTGTATTTTAAGTTTGTATGCTTGTCATTCACCTCCTGCAACTCAGCCTCACCAAAAAAAATTAAATACTAAAGCAAAATAAGATGTGTTTTCTTCCATCACTTTCCATCTCAGCCATTTCCCTGTTCTGGAGACGGTAGAGAATAAGGCCAGGGTGAAGATGATACAGAGCTGTTGTCTGCAGATACAGTATTTTGCTTTTAAGCTCAGAAGGGAAGCAGATGAGTGTGTGTGATGTTTTGGCTTCAGGCCAGTCTCTGTCCCTCAGCCTCTGTGTCCCCCAGGGTTGGAGCAGTATTCCCAAATCCCGGGACCTAGATTTTCATGCCATTGTTACTTACCTCCTGTTTAGAAAGCATACTGAGTGGGGAGGAAGAAGGACGAAGTGCACTTTTAAGGTTTACACGATTCTTTTCTCTGTAGTGTATAGTTCATACTTCTCTTTTAGGTGCTTTAAAAACAAACAAACAAATAAATAAATAAAAATAAAACGCTCTTCCTTCTGCTAGGTGATTGTAGAGCAGATCGTTGAGTCTCATCCAGACAGCTTGAAGATCATGTATGCTAATAAGCTCCTGGAGTTTGTTCCTCACCACTGCCACCTTCTTCGAGAGGTCACAAGAGGAGCCATCTCAAGGTGACGTAAAATGCTGTGTATGCACCTGAGCTCAGTTTAGTGACCACCTGTCACCTCCTCATGTGCCGCTGATCCCTGGCTGTCCTGTCTGACCCGGGAACGTGGGAACGTGTGCTCTTCCCTATTTGTTACCAGTGCTGTGAGGCAGGTGTCACTTGCCTGGGTTTACAGGGAAGGGAATGAAGAGTGGGGACGAATCTCAATGGTGACATTTGTGTGACTCCAGAGCCTCTGCTTTTCTCTTGTCTATACTGTCTCCTTAACCAGGCTCAAAATCAAAATTGGTTTCCTTCCATTATTGTGATGTCATCATTGGTCTAGAAATACCAATTCATTTTAATTCAACACGTTTTATACTGATGGCAATTAAAGTCATGAACGGTTTTCCCTCCCTCTCTTATTTCATTTCCATGGCTTTCCAGTTCTGTTTCATGAATATCCCATTACCTTCCACCATCTCCGTCATCCCAGTCCAGACCTTTGTTGCCTTTTGTTCGAGGGTAGCAGGCTCTCCCCACCTGGTCTCCCAGCTCCACCTGTCCCTCTTAATTGCAGCCCTCAGCTGTCCCACCTGCCCAGAGCTCTTCAGCCTTCCTGAGTCGCTCGTGGCTTCTCATCGCCCACAGAAGAGCATCCAGTCTTCCTGGTGTAACCTGTGACCATTGGTGCTTGAGTCCTAGTGGTTTTCCGCTGTAGAACTTTCTACTGTGGAACTTTCCCCCATACCACTATGGTTCCTGGCCAGACAGGAGCACTTGACCATCCCTAACACACCTGGTACAGAAGATCCCTGACTTCACCTTGGTTCAGTTTATGGTTTTTTGACTTTTTATAATAGTGCAGAAGTGATATGCATTTAGTTTGGATCTTTTCCCAGGCTGGCGATCTACAGTAGGGTCCTCTTTTGTAATGCTGGGCAGGGGCAGCGAGCACAGCCCCCAGGAAAACCATATGATCACGAGGGTCAGCAACCAACACACTTGAACCATCCTGTTCTGGCTTTCAGTGCAGTGTTCAGTAAGTTACGAGATACCAGACACTTTATTGTGAAATAGGCTTTGTGTTAGAGGATTTTGCCCAACTGTGCAATACTGTAAGTGTTCTCAAGACATTTAAGTTTGGCGGGGCTAAGCTCTGATGTTCAGTCGCTTAGGTGTTTTCCATGCATTTTCAACTAAAGAGATTTCCAGCTGAACAATGGGTTTATTAGAATCCGCGGCCATCATAAGCCGAGGAACATCTGTCTATACTGTGCGCCTCTGTGTTTTCCTTCATTGCTTCCTGCCTCTCATTCCTTTGTCTTTCTGTTGATCTGTCACTCCAGTCAAATACAACTTCTTTTTTTTTAGGTTATTTATTTATTTACTTATTAGAGAAAGCATAAGCAGAGGGGGAGGCAAAGAGTGAAGCAGGCTCCCCACTGAGCAGGGAGCCCGATGTGGGACTCAATCCCAGGACCCTGAGATCATGACCTGAGCCACCCAAGCGCCCCCAGGCTATGGTTATTTCAAGAAAAAGTCCTATTTGTGAATTCTTCATCTAGTGAAGATGAATTAAAATCAGAAAGTCAACTCTGCCATCTTTAAAAACCCAGGAACAGAAAAAAATTCCACGAGCAGGTATAACCCTATCCACAATAAATCACTTTCAATCCAGTCCTGAAAACTAATACAGAGTAGGAAGAAAGCATTACAGAAAAATTTTGTTTTCATTAATCAAGCTGGAAATTAACGGGCCTTACATGAATGCCCTTTAGGAAGACAGTTCTTATAGTTTTATGTTGATAGAAACTCACATTACATTCGAAATGCATGTTAAAACCATGACTGTAGATTAACTACCACTTTCAGTTGTCAGAAGATGAAAAATGGTCAAGAGTCACCCAAACTGAATCCTGGTTCCTCCTGGAAAATGTGTTCCTAAATATTTTCCCCCTGAACTACTGTGCTCTTTCTGTATCTTACACAGCAGACACTGCGATGCACAAACACATCCAGAAGGCCTTTGAGGGCTGACAGCCTGCTGGAACAATGAGGAATTCACCTGGGTTTCTGCCTTTCTGCCGGGCCCAGAAAGTTCTGGGTAACCCAGGTGACGTGTCATGAGAATACATGTGTAGCTCACACCATATGTATTATCTCCTCAGGGTAGACACCAAAATCCATGTTCGTATATGAAAATCCGAGATGCATACAGAAATCAAGAGTGATTCTGTCATCTTGAAAGAAAAACACACTGTTGCGCTGCCACATGCCTCGTTTCTCCTTGAGTGACTGCAGGAAGTAGCGATTGCAGTCAGAAATCTCAGAAAGAAAAATTAGAGTAAGGGCAACACCTGAAGTTTATTCCTGAAAATACTTGGAGAACGACTGTGACCAATAAACCAGGGCTTAGTTCATGAGACTGTCAATGAGCTTATAACATCCCATGTCCTGGTCAAACCCTCATGTCTGGGAGATGGAGGGACGTCTTCATCTTCCAGAGCTACTATTAGGGAAAAAGGTGGAGACAATACTGACTGAGTCCCTACTTCAGCAGGAGAGCCAAAAACACATTGCCCCTCCATAATCCCAAATGAAAATAAACATCTCGGGGCGCCTGGGTGGTTTAAGCTTCTGCCTTTGGCTGGGATCGAGCCCCACGTCGGGCTCTTTGCTCAGCGGGGAGCCCACTTCCCTCCTTCTCTCTCTGCCTGCCTCTCTGCCTACTTGTAATCTCTGTCTGTCAAATAAATAAAATAAAATCTTTAAAAAAGAAAAGAAAAGAAACATCTCATTTTACTAGTGTGCAGCAGTGACTATGCAGGAGAAATTATTATTATTTTATTATTAGATAATATATTATTATTATTATTATTATTGTACTATATTGTTAACCTTTTGAATTCGGACACCTAAAATTTTTAATAAAATATGAAGGCCTTTTTTTTTTAAGATTTTATTTATTTGAAAGACAGAGATCACAAGTAGGCAGAGAGGCAGGCAGAGAGGGGGAAGCAGGCTCCCCACTGAACAGAGAATCCGATGAAGAACTTGATCCCAGGACCCTGGGATCATGACCTGGGCTGAAGGCAAGAGGCTTTATCCCACTGAGCCACCCAGGCGCCCCATGAAGGCTTTTTTTGTTTTTTTTTTTTTAAAGATTTTACCTATTTATTTGACAGAGAGATCACAAGTAGGCAGAGGCAGGCAGAGAGAGAGAGAGGAGGAAGCAGGCTCCCCGCTGAGCAGAGAGCCCGACATGGGACGTGATCCCAGGACCCTGAGATCATGACCTGGGCCGAAGGGGCAGCTTAACCCACTGAGCCACCCAGGCGCCCCATGAAGGCTTTGTTTAAAGAACAAAAACTTCAGATTATATCTTTATCCTATCAGTTCCCACTACAACTGGATTCTGTCTTGGCCAACATTTAGCCATTCAGATAAAGTCCGTATTTAGTGCTTCGTGTGTATGCATGTGTAAAATAAGTGGACAGTCATAAATCTTTAAGATTGTGTATAATAACCGTGAAATAAGGATTCTTGATACACAAGGTCTTGTCTGGGGAAAACAGCTGGAGAACAGTATGCAGTTTTCAAATGACGAAGGGGAAATACGCATTCGGTTATGAGAAAGGAAAGGAGAACAAGACCAAATATTAATAAAAGGGAAAAAAGCTTTTTCTGCCATCTTTCCATGCCGCAGTAACAGTGTGAACAAATGTCCCACAGATGCCCTCAAGAACATTAACACTGCTGAAAGGGGGGGCGAAGTCCAGGTTCTTAGGAGGCCCTGCACCAAAGTCATTGTCCCGTTTCCTCACTGTGATGACGAAGCATGAGTACATTGGCAAATTTGAAATTATTGATGACCACAGAGCTGGGAAAACTGCTGTGAATCTCACGGGCAAGTTAAACAAGTGTGGCATGACCAGCCCTAGACTTGTATAACTGAAAGATCTAGAAAAGTGGCAGAATATTTCCATCCCCTCAGTTTGGTTTCACTGCATGGAAAAATTCTTCTGGCATCATGCACCATGAAGAAGGAAGAATCCAGGCAGGAGGGAAAATCCTGGGATTCCTTTTTCCTAGAAATATAATATACATGGCACGTGAAATGCCTCAATGGGGAAAAAAAAGGAAAATAAATTACAGTCAACTAATGTTTGACAAGACTGCCAAACAATTCAATGGGGGTAAGAACAGTATTTTACTCCCAAGCAGCCACATGCAAATAATGAAACAGGAGTCCTGCCTCACACCATACAGAGAAAATAACCCCAAATGCATCAAAGACATAAGTGTAAGCATTAAAATGATAAAGTTCGGGATGCCTGGGTAGCTCAGTTGGTTGGACGGCTGCCTTCTGCTCAGGTCATGATCCCAGAGTTCCCGGATTGAGTCCTGCATCAGGCTCCAAGCTCCACAGAGCTTGCTTCTCCCTCTGACCTTCTCCTCGCTCATGCTCTCTCTCATTGTCTGTTTCTCAAATAAATAAAATCTTTTAAAAAATAAAAATAAAGTAAAATGATAAAGTTTTCAGAAGAAAACACAAAGGTAAATGTTAGTGGTCTTAAATCTAACAACGGCTCCTCAGCCAAACACCAAAGTACAATCAACTTAAAAAAAAATAATAAACAAATAAATGGGACTCAACCAAATTATCCCAGTTTTGTGCTTCCAAGGACCCCATTGACAAAGTCAAAAGACAAGCCACTAAATGGGAGAAAATATTTGCAGGTCATATATAAGGAACATGCATTCAGAGTGTGTGAAGAATTCTTACAACTCAAATAAAAAGACAGCCAAGTTAAGAAATGAGCAAAGAGGGGCGCCTGGGTGGCTCAGCGGGTTAAGCTGCTGCCTTCCGCTCAGGTCTTGAACTCAGAGTCCTGGGATCGAGCCCCGTGCTTTCTGCTCAGCAGGGAGCCTGCTTCTTCCTCTCTCTCTGCCTGCCTCTCTGCCTGCTTGTGATCTCTCTCAATAAATCTCTCTCAAATAAATAAATAAAATCTCTTAAAAAATGAGCAAAGAACTTGAATATACATTTCTCTAATATTCAAATGCATACATTAATATATAAATGTATATATAAATATATTTTACATGATCATATATTTATATAAACATATTTATGTAAATATATTTACATTCTTAACTATGTATTTAAATATAAATAAAATATGAAATATATAATATATATTTAAAGATACATATAAGGTATATATAAAATATATGGGACAATAAGCACGTGAAAATATGCTCAACATCACTAATCATTCGGGAAATGCAAATCAAAACCATGGTGAGATACCACCTCCCACCCACGTGGATGGCTACTATCAAAAACCCCAAAAGCAGCTGTTGGAAGGATGTGAAGAGCTGGAACCTGTAAATTGCTGGTGGGCTTGGAAAATGGCGCAGCTACATTAGAAATGGTTTAGTAGCTCCTCAAAATGCAGAACACAGAGTTGCCATATGACACACTAATATCACTCCTGTGTATAGAGCCAAGAAAAAAAACTATGCCCACACAAAAACTTGTGCATGAAGGTTTAGGGTTTATTCGTAATAGCAAAAAGGTGAGAACAACCCTGATGTTCATCAACTGATGAAGAGATAAATAAAATGTGATCCATCCAGCCTGTGGAATATTATTCAGCCTTGAAAAGGAATAGAATTTTGATATGTGCCACGACACAGAGGAGCCTTGAAAACATTCTGCTGATTGAGAGAAGTCAGTCACAGAAGACCACGTATTGCATAATTTGATTTATATGGAATTTCCAGAATAGCTAAATCTACAGAGACCAAAAGTAGATTAGCGGTTGCCTAAGACTGGTGGTGATGGCTAAAGTTTTCTTTTGAGGATGATGAAAATGTGTAGGTAGTTCAGTATAGTATAGTTAAATATAGTGAAAGCCATTAAATTGTCCACATTAGATGGTGAGTGGTATGGCCTGTGAATTAAATCTCAATTAAGCTGTCATCAAAAAATGCAAAGAACTTCTCTATTTATCAAGTACAAAAAGAATGAACTTGATTAAAAACATCAAAAATGGGGAAAATAAAAACAAAATAAGATGGGAGGAATAAAATTATGACTGTTTATCATTAATTTAAATGTGTACAGACTGACTTTTTCTATTAAAGCGCCTATCAGGAGGTTACAGATCCACGCTGTTCAAGAAACATACTTAAAATGCAAAAGGGATTGAGAATGTATCAGGTGAGGAGATACCATGCAAAAGAGAAAGCCGGAATGGCAAAATTCATCGCAGACAAGTTGGGTCTAAAGTTATAGGTACTAAGATGAAGAGGGACATTTTTAAAGGCAGAGTTTGGAAAGAAGATGTAAAAGGTATAAGCAGGTATACATCTAACAACATAATACCTGAAGACTCTAAAAATGCAATAACAAGGTAAAATTTTAGCTTTTCAAATGGGAGTATCTACTAGAAGGAGGGAAAAACAAGGACACACAGAAAATAGACATCCTGGGGCGCCTGGGTGGCTCAGTGGGTTAAAGCCTCTGCCTTCGGCTCAGGTCATGATCCCAGGGTCCTAGGATCGAGCCCCACATCGGTCTCTCTGCTCCGCGGGGAGCCTGCTTCCTCCTCTCTCTCACTCTCTGCCTGCCTCTTTGCCTACTTGTGATCTCTGTCTGTCAAATAAATAAATAAAATCTTTAAAAAAAAAAAAAGAAAATAGACATCCTTATTTCCCTCGGAAAACATTTCTTTCTTACACCTAAGGAAAGCCATATTTGTAAAGATTAATTGCATACTAGGCAACAAAGGAAACCTTTACAAGCCTTCCAAATTAAAGATTTAAAGAACAGTTCTTTGATCACAATCCGGTAGAATCAGAATTAGATAACCTGGTAACAAAAAATTGAAACTACATACAAGTTAAGAAATACAGTCTTCAGTCAAAGAAGAAATCATAAGACGACTGAAGAAAATCTTGAAAGCAATGGAAAGGAGACTATTTCATACCAAAACTTACAGAAGACACCAGAAGTTATACTCTAAGGAGACTTTAGTGTCAAATGTCTTCAATTTCAAACATTTTTTAAATAAAGGAAAGTACTCATTTAAACCCATCAGAAAAGGGCAGCTCAATCCAAAGAAAGGAAGTAGTTATAATAAAGATAAATTTTTAAACTAATAAAAAATATCAGGGGCAAATAAACTCAAAGTTGTTTCTATGAAAGACTAATGAAATAATAATAATAAAAAAACTTCACATGCCCTATTAAGGATAAGAGAGGGGGAAGATGGGGTGTGGGAGGAGGTGGGGAGAGGGAAGGGGAATGGGGAAAGGGGGGTTTCAGGGAGGAGGGGACAGAGAGAGGGAGAGAGTTGCAAAACAGATAAGGATTGGGAACAGAGATATAAAAGCAAATGCATAATATAAAAGAATCACTAAACTGCAAGGCACTTTATACTAATCAATTTGATAACCTAGAAGAAACGATGATTTCCTAGGAAAACAAAATCATCCAAATGATTCAAGAATGGAAAATTAAGAAGATGAGTTCCAAGATCAGACAGGTTTGCAGCTGGATACCTGTCATTCTACTGTTAAATGGCAACAGGCAATTAAACAATAATAAGTCATTTCACTTGATGAAGCTGAGCACAATTTTAATACCCAAACCTGAGAAGGAGGAACGGGGAAGCTATTAACAAATCTGGCTTAGGACAGATTAGTTAACAGAAACTGAACTAATGTTAGCAAATAACAGAAGTCAGGCATCTATCAAAGGACTATATCCTGAGACCAACTTGGATTCATTCCAGGAAAATAAAGGGAGCTCAAGACCAGAAAATCAATAAGATTTACCTCATCACTAAATTAACTGTGAAAAAACTCTTAGGACCATAGCAATAAATGCATTTGATAAAAAAATAAAGGCACCTGATAAATGGTGAGCAGCCATTCTTTATAAAAATGAAGATAAAAACAGAAGGACGTTATGCAGGAGGGATTATTAACTGGGAAGCACTAGATCAAGAGGTAGATAAAATGAGCCCATATTTGTTAAACAGTGACAGAGCCCCATGCGTGCATGGATAGAGGCGAATGAGCTCATGGATGAGCACCAGGCTGTCAACAGGTATTATAGGGACAAAGGCAGCGGTGAGGAGAGGAGAGTCTTAACAACAGGGAAGAAGGTAAAAGGAGGATTGCAGTTAAAAATTGTGCATGATACAAACACATGCAAATAAGACCGGATATTTTCCGGTATATAGTTTTTTAAAACCCTGCACACATTACTGGAACTACCAACTCTTGCTTTCAGCTCCGCAGCCCTCGCGTGCTTTCCCAGTACCAGGATTCAGGGGTAGATCCTCCGTTGGTGACATCCTATGTCATTGTACTCCTAAAGGGACAGGTGAAACAGCGCAGGGGCTTGAGGTCGGAACTTAGGCATCGCTGCGCCCACCCCAGCTCCCTGCTCGCCCAGCCCCCACTCTGAAGCGGCGGGCACTTGGAGCTGTTAAGAAGCAGGGATCTGAGCAGTTCTCTGGTTTCCCCTGGAGCCATCTGCATCCATCATATTTCCCACAGCTCTCCCCGAGTGTTGGTGCTGGCTCCCCCCGAGTATTCCTTTAACTCCAGGCATACCCTTCTTATGACAGCACCTAGTACTCCCCGTCACAGTGCTCTGTCTGTCACATGCATCCATTGATCAACTTTGTGCTGGTTGAGGGCTGGAGCCCCCTCCTGTTAACTTCTCAAGTCCGTTTCTAATGCAGCAGCACCTGGCACTTAAGCACCCTGTCAGTACCTGCCAAATGAATGAAATGTACTCAAAACATAGTATGAAGTCTGCGTTCTGAAACTCCTTTTTGGAGCTGTTTGCTATCATTTTCCCAGGCAATTAAAAAAATTTCCAGCCTTGCTGCCAATAACCTGAAGGGGTAAAGGAATGCCGGCATGCCCCATGGGACATGTCACTCTGGATGGTCCTTCGGCAGCAGGGACTTAGATAGCGCTCTTCCAAACCCAGCAGGATGGTGGAATGGGTACGTGGCTGAGTGCCTCCCGGGTCTGACCCTGTGTGACGCCACCCGTTGCCTGCAGCTGCCCTCTGGAAGGTGTTGCTTTTGCGGCAGAGCCGGAGGGCACCAAGCATGTGTCTGTCTCCAAAGTCCTGGGCACCACATCACAATGCCTTCCTGAGAAGCAGAATCAAGGACAGTTGCTGATCTTCATTCCTTCCCACCAAAGATATCTCATACACCATCTTTGGAAGTTGGAGCCAGGGGGTGCCTGGGTGGCTCAGTCGGTTAAGTGTCTGCCTTCAGCTCAGGTCATGATCCCAGGGTCCTGGGATCGAGTCCCACACATTTGCCTCCCTGCTCAGCGGGGAGCCTGCTTCCCCTTCTCCCTCTGCCATTCCCCCCACTTGTGCTTTCTGGCTCTCTGTGTGTCAAATAAGTGAATAAAATTTTTTTAAAAAGTTTGGGCCATACTCTTTAGCCATTCTACTTTCCCTGGGGTAATTTGCCACCTCCTTGAATTTACCTGAATCTTTCCCAAAATCTACTTATCTTCCAGCCTTCTTGACCATAATGAGTCTATAAATTTTCAATAGACCGTGTGAACTTACACTTGCTAATATTTGCATAACATGCACCTCTTTCGATCTCAAAGAAAAGCTTTGCACCGCAATGGTCTCTAATCTCCAATTAGGTTCTGTTCCGGGTTCCCACTGGAATTCTACGCGCCTGTCCCCTAAGATCCCATAAATTGTGGTCCAGTTTCCCAGCCAGCCAAGGAAAGCACATGGGAAATCTTGCTGAAGTATGAGTAAGAGCCAACGAAAGGGAACATATTTATCTGCCTCGAATGCTGGGACCTGAGGAAAGCAAGTTTCATTACAGACAAATCAGGAAGGAGGTGCAGATTGCTTTTTATGTCACTCTGGAGTGGAGGTCTGCCATTGATCATTAAGGCCATTTCCTGCAATGCACTCACCAAAGTGATACTCACTTCGGAGTGGACAAAACTTAGGAAATGGCCAAGGGGAGCTCTGCTTACACTTTGCACTCTCAGCATTTATTTGTATTATTTTCTTTATAGGGCAGTATAGAGACTTGAGACCACATTGAAAAAGCAAAGCTTGTCATCCTGTGGCCTTGGGTCAAGAATAGAGATAGTGCTGCTCATGTCAGTTTCAACCTCCAGTGGCCAAGGGTTTGATCTGATGCTCTTTCAAGTTTTCACCATAGCCTTTCTCAAGCTCAATGGCCAATAATCCCACAGGAGGAGATTTTAGGGCCCTCTCAAACTTCTGTTTTGCTATCTCTCCCCAGCCTGCTTCCTCTGCAAAAGTCACCACTTTGCCTGTGCATCTACCACCTCTTAGAGCCTTTGGAATCAGCCACGAATTGCAGTGCTGATTCCTTCCATGACCACATATTGTTTACAGGAAAACTCTTCTTCGTTATGCCTTGCCAGTCAGAGTGACGGTTTCATCCGCAACCTGGACCAGGTTCGGGAATGTTCTACACATAAATGTGAGCAAATGTCTTCTGTATTGAGAGACATGTACAATCTGTAAATGGAATCTATTGAAAAACCAATACATAGGGTACACTTATGTCCTGACCCAGCTGGAAGGAGGCAATTCATTTCTATCTTTCAGAAAATTGGTGTAACACATTGATTTTCATAACAAAGAAAGCAGTTTTGTGTCCTCTACCAAAAGACTGTCATAGTAAGCAATAAATTGCCTCTTTGGGGTGAACAAATTAATAAGATATTTTCTAAATTTCAAAATAACAAAGACAGAACGATGTCTGTAATGCTAAGTGCATCCCCTTAGTTGCAGGGCACTGTGTCATGGACCACCTGAGCAATGACACATGGCGGCCGGTAGTCTGATTTGTACATCAATTCACCTGGCAACCTGTTAAAAGAAAGTCTTGCACATGACAAGCTTTCAATAAGACACTGACAAGATGGCCAGGAAGCCCCCTTAGCTGGCTTTTTCAGGTGTCCAGACATCTAGTCAACCTACCTCACCAACTCATCACCATGCTTACTGGAGTAAACCCAATCTCTTCCTTCCACCCTGGAGATGGGAGAAGAGCCACTCACACGTTTGTATGGAATTCTCATTCCCCCTCGCTCTGTCCCCACATGGCGCTGTCCATGTAATAAATAAACAAATCTTTATGTCACCCGGAAGTTCCTGGGTCAAATTACACAACTCGGACAATTTTGGGTCACTACAGCCTTTTGTTTTTCTCTCCACCTTAAGCCTTCTGGGTGACCAACAACTATCTAAAACTCATGTTGCTGCCATATGCTGATGTTCTGCTTCATCTTCCCAGTAAAGTTCAGTATTTTTCCCTAAAGTTTGGTTTATCAGTGTCTCCAGCGTCTATCTCCAGCTAGGGTCATGATCCCAGGTCCTGGGATCAAGTCCCACTCTGGACTTCCTGCTCTGCGGGAAGCCTGCTTCTGCCTCTGCCTCCCATCTCTTATGAATAAATAAAGAAAATCTTTAAAAAATTTTTAAAAAACCATTTCTATCTTCCCACTTTTAAAGATTAATTCTAGGAATTATTGCTATAAATCCAGTGTCCTATCTCTTTCTTAAAAAGTCTTCTCCAGGGCACCTGGGTGTCTCAGTTGATTAAATGTCTGACTCAAAATTTTGGCTCAAGTCATGATCTCAGGGTCATGGGATTGAGCCCTTAGTGAGGCCTCTGTGCTCAATGGGGAGTCTGCTTCTCTCCTTTTCCCTTTGCCCCACCCCCCCTACTCACATGTGCACACACGTGTTATCTCTCTCTCTCTCAATAAATAAATAAACAAATCTTTAAAAAGTCTTCTCCAAAGGGAGTTTGACAAATAGTCCAGTAAGGGGCTGGAAGAAAATATTATAAGTTTTATTCATATTTCATGTCATCCATTTAACTGTTTAGCTTTTGCATGCCTTTTATAATAATTTAGTAGAGTAGTAGAGTTTATAATTTATTAAAAATTTGCTTAAATTTGTGCTATGTCCGCAAATATTTTTTGTATGTATGTATGTATGTATGTATGTATGTATGTATGTATGTATGTATTTTTGTGAAAGAGAGGTGCACAGTAATAAAAGGAGATCACAGCTCCAGGGACCCAGATATTTCCCCAAGTCCTGTTTCCTTCCATTCCCTCTGGGCTTCATTAGACCCCCTTAACAGCAATCTTGTCCCTAAAACACGCCCTCTGCAGCACCAAGTTCAAATGCTTAACTCGGGCCATCACTGCAGGCTGTACCGGGATGACCTTAGGGAAAAGGGTGGTGGGTCTCACGGGTTAGCTGTGTCACCTCCATGAACAGTCCTTTGTTCTGAACAGCTAGTGCAGCCCACGTTTGCAATCACAGGCTCTGGCACCAGGTAGATCCCAGCTGGCCCCTCAGTAGCAATATGGCTTTGGGAAAGTTGTGTCATTTCTGGCCCAGACTTAAGGCTCATCCATAACGTGGAGGAGAAGACAGTGTGACCCTCAGTGGGCTGTTGAAAGGATCACGAGATGGTTCGACTCAGGTACTCCGAGGTACCCAGCACACAGTAGGTCCACAGTAGAACAAAAAGTTGTTCTATTGATTTTATAGTTACTATTACTCCTACTAACAAAACAAACTGATCATTTGAGATGATTTTCAAGCGAAGTGTCTTCGCCTGCATTTCTAAGATTAACCTACTTCAAAATGAATTCTGCTCTACTGTGAAAAACGAGCTAACCAGCAGGTTTCTTCTGCATCTTTTCTGAACTTTTTAGGATCCTCTCTAGAGAAAGGTTCTAAAGGAAGGCAAAGTGCAGAAATACTCTTGCTTCAAAGGATGTGTAGGAAATGATTAATTTTGCCAAAAAACAGTGCCTTGAACATGAAAGATGTTTGACGAAGCTCACTGTAGACAGTGTATCCCTCCAGGATTCATAAGTTGAAAACTCAATGTCCAAAGGGACATAACTAGGAGATGGGGTCCTTGGGAGATGTTTAGGTCATGAGGGTGGAGTCCTCATGGGCGAGATTAGTGTCTCCATAAGAGAGACCCCACAGAGATCCCTCGCCTCCTCCACCTTGGAGGTTATAGGGAGAAGATGGTCATCTGTGACCCAGGAAGTGGGCACTTGAACAGACACGGAATCTTCCAGGGTCTTGATCGTAGACTTCCCAGCTTCCAGAACTGAGAGAAATAAGTATGTCTTTAAAGCACCTAGTTTATGGTGCTCTTGTTACACCAGCCCAAACTAAGATAAAGCTTGTCTCTTATACTAAAAAATAACACAAATGTTAACAACAATTTTAAAAAGGAACATTGTGGCCAATGACATGTAATGAACATCATCTCTCCTCTACAGAGCCAAGAGCTTAATTAGTTTCGGGCAACTCAGTAGAGTATGATTAAACCAAAGAGCAGCAAGAGGTCTAAATGCTCAAGTCCTCTGCCTCCTACTTTTCTGCCAAAACAAAAGAAAAGCCCTAGACTGGTTTTGGTTACCACCAAGCACAAAACAGCCAAATTCCAAATTAAAAAGCTCTGGGGTTTAATTGTGGATGTATGGAATTACATAGAAGCTCTCTTTGATCATTCCAAAGGATGTTTCCCTCAAAGGTTACAAATACATCTCAGCCTACCAACCATCTCAGGCCTACCACAAAAATTATATATATACACTTTTAGCATTTTAAAATGTGTCTAAATTTCAGTTTCGGATCCAGTTTTGACTATTGTTATGGGCTTAGTTGGATGCCCCCAGATTCCTACGTTGACGTCCTAACACCCAGCATCTCAGAATGTGGCAGTATTCAGAGACAGGATTTTTAAAGAGGTGATAAAGGGAAAACGAGCTCACTGGGGGTGGGCACCAAGCCAACAGGACTGGTGTGCTTACAGGAAGAAGAGATTAGGACACAGACAGTACAGACTGAAGGAAAATCATTTGAAGACAGAGTGGAGAACACAGCTATCTGCAAGCCAAGGAGAGACGTTTGAAGAATCGAACCCTACTGCCACCTTGATCTTGGACTTCCAGCGCCCAGAACCATGAGAAAATAAATTGTATGTTGCCTAAGCCACCCGGCTGTTATTTTGTTTACGACAGCCCATGACTCAGAAATTTGAGGACCTCCCCCCCAGACTTTATCCTGAAGTTCTGTTTCAGCTTCAGGGGCTTGTGTAATACTACTGTATCAAGGAGGGAGGCTCCTGACATTCCCTGCACTGGGTCATTGAGACACTGCACAGCTGTCCCCAGGGCTGGCTACATAATTTACAAGCCCCATGCAAAATGAAGATATAGGGCCCTTTGGGCAAAAACAGGGAGGAATTGTTTGTTAAAGGTAGTAAAATAGAAAGCTCATTTCCTCCATCATCTGTCTTCTGAAGGGGCATGGCTGCTGTTTTCTATTTGCATTTAATGTCATTCCAAGCAAATAAAAATTTTATAATATGATTATGGGCATGATTTATGCCATTCATCTTCACAGGGTGCAATGTCAGTGTTAAATAATTCACGCAGGGATTCCACAGCTGGGGCACACCCACGTGCCCTCTTCTTATCAGAACCATAGAAATCCTGCACAAGACCAGCTCTGCCATCTTTACCTCACCTGGGGACTCACACGTGTTCCACCAACCCTGCTGCCCTCGGCTACCTGATGAGTACGGAACTTGACAGGATCAGGAGCCAGGGGCTGCCTTTCTTTCCCTTCCCTCCTAAGTCACCACTTCCAAGGCTTGGCTAACACAGGGAGGTGACATGAGTGAGAAAGGACAAGACAGGGTTCTGGGCTGCTCACAAGAGGCCACCGCCTCCTGCCGGTGCTCAGAGCAAGCTCTGGTCTGTAGGGAAGGCGAGCTCCGGTTGACTCGGTCATAGACATCACGTGGTCAGCGAGTCTCGTTGACCACCACTCACGAGGTGTCCATTTCCATGCTGTGCTCACCGGGCAGGGCGAGCAGTACATGCAAATGAGCAGTACAGGCAAGGAATGGTGGATACCCACAGTGGGCTGTGCCCTCCACTATGTACGTGCTCCACTATCCCAACTGTTATGCCCCAATAATGGGTCCATGATTAAAAGAGCGAGACTGATACAAAGCGAAGGTCAAACAAAGCTTTATTTTGCACCAAGCATCAAGAATCAAACTGACCAGCCAGGGCCGCTTTTCTTACAGAGAAGTCAACCCCTCTCTCCTTTACAGACTAGCTTTTAAGGACATAGGCCATGCGGTTGGGCCTGGTCATGCACAGGTGGCCAATGAAATTGTAACACACAGAGAAAGCTGCACAGTGATGCTAGGTGACCAATTGAATTAAAACTTACCTTTTAGTAGATATTTGACCTAGCCTATCACCTTGGTTAGGATTTTCACCCAAAAGACTCACAAAGGGCGGGACCCATACTCCTTGGTAGCTAGGGAGACAGTATGCAGCCCTCCACTGATCAGATGTCTTACCTGGCCTGACCCACCCTTGTATTTGGGCTTTGTTACCTGAGGTTGATTTCTGGGACTTGTTTTTAAGTAAGTCCCCTGGGAGAAGGGGAGCAGGGACAGCTTAAGGGTTAAACAACAAGGTTATTGTGTAACCTCAAAGGAAGCCTCTGGCTAAAATATAAAAATATAAAGTAGGTCCTTACACCACCCACTTCGCTCAAAAAACACAAAGCCAAAAATAAAACTGAGTAATTCCTAGACATTGAGAGAGAAGCACACTGACTTCACCTTAGAACCCTTCTGAGGGCGGTGCTTGGCAGGGTAGGGGGGTGTGAGGGGGTTGGGGGTGGATAATGGGACCTCTGAGGGTGTGGCCAAAGGGCAGGGCCCTTTGGGAAGGGGCTTTCTGGTGGAGGGGCCCTTCTGGGAGCAAAGCCCTGGGTGGGGGCATTCCCTCTGGGGGCAGGGCTGGGAGCAACCCCAGAAACCTGGCCCACAGAAAAGCTGGTCCTTTCTCTCCCTCTGCCCCCTTTCCCCAGGGACCCCTAGGCTTGGAGACTAAAGTCAAAATTAAAGCCATATGTCTAAATGGTTCATACTGTGGTTGGGTAGTGTTTTTAACATATTAATTGACTGGTTTTTCTCAGTATTTGTCAAACCTTTCCCAACTCAAGGCTTTCTCTTAAGCAGCAGCGCAAGGCAGGCCATTCAGTTGGGTCAAGCTGTTTGGTGATTCTTTGTAAAAACCCACCCTCTTGCACTGCTCAGGAGGGCAGTGTTGCGTCCTAGGATAAACATAATTATATATCAAATGTGTTTACAAGTTATATTTATATGTATACATTCAATTCTCTGCTTACATATATATGTATAAAATAAAATTAAAATATTGCTTAAAAGGCTGTTTTCCGGGGTGCCTGGTGGCTCGTGGGTTAAAGCCTCTGCCTTCAGCTCAGGTCATGATCCCAGGGTCCTGGGATGGAGCCCCTCATCAGGCTCTCTGCTCAGCGGGGAGCCTGCTTCTCCCTCTCTCTCTGCCTGCTTCTCTGCCTACTTGTGATCTCTGTCGGTCAAATAAATAAATAAAATCTTTTTAAAAAATGCTGTTTTGGGGTACCTGGGTGGCTCAGTGGGTTAAGCTGCTGCCTTCAGCTCAGGTCATGATCTCAGGATCCTGAGATCGAGTCCCGCATCGGGCTCTCTGCTCAGCAGGGAGCCTGCTTCCTTCTCTCTCTCTGCCTGCCTCTCAGTGTACTTGTAATTTCTCTCTGTCAAATAAATAAATAAAAAAAAATCTTTAAAGAAATGCTGTTTTGCAGGGAACCTGGGTGGCTCAGTCCTTAAAGCGTCGTTTTTCCACTCAGATCATGATCTTAGGGTCTTGGGATGGAGGCCCACATTGGGCTCCCTGCTCAGCAGGAAGACTTCTTCTCCCTCTCCCACTCCCCTGCTTGTATTCCTGCTCTGTCTCTCTGTCAAATAAATAATTTTTTAAAAAGAAATACTTTATTAAAAAAATATATGTAAAATGCTATTTTGCCCTCTATCCTGGTAAGATTGAACACATTCCTAACAAGAGATCTTTCTTGACTCCGTGATAAAAATTTAACATTGTCTTAATGAATCCTCACAACATCCGCCTCCCCAACCCTTCTCAGATGTTACAATTAAGGTTTAGTGAAGTCCAAACACTGGGCCTGAGGTAATATATCCAGTATGTGGCCTCTTGGCATAGTCTAGCAGCCCAAATTGGGGGCGACGGTGTTTGAGTGTCGTTGGCCAGGATAAAAAAGCTGAAAGATGAAAAGAAGGGTAGTCTTGCTTTTTGGCCCCAAAAAAGAAGATTTAGAAAGAAAGAGATCTGTCGCCCAAAGGAGGAGGCTCCCCACTGATCCCGGCTGGGCAGGAGTCAGAGCAGAAGGAAAACTCCCATCACCAAGGAGAATGGGCTTCTCCTTCATACAAAAGCATAGGATCCCTCTCACCTGATATGTTTCTGTCCCATAGTCATCCCCCTGTGCCTGCCCCATAATAGCATTCACAGGAAATGGCTGAGAGATACATTCAACTTGCGGAATTATAGCAAATAAAGTAATCTTTGACCCATCCTGGGAGCTTCTGATTACTGGGAGGGGCCAAGCCATCCTAGGGCAAGTGCACTCATTTCAAGAACCAGTAAAATGACTCCAAGAGTATCATAAGGGCTAGTGATCATGACTGGTCCAGAAATATTTCTGGGAGTCCCTTTTAACATCCCTCCCATCATTTCTTCTCATCTCCAAGGGAATGGTACTTAGGTATTCTGAAAGAAATATGCATGACTAGTAAACTGTGTGTGACCCCTGCCGCCTAATTCATCCCTCACCAGCAATTAACACTGATGGTTTGAAGGATGGCTACTCCCCTGGCAGGGCAAGAGCTGAAGCAGAAAGTATGGGGCGAGGCGGCTCTTCCCCCTGGATATAAATAATTAAACCCAGTAGCCACCCTTCCTGCCTGGCCACTGTCATTTAGGTATGGCTGATTATCCCTAAATGGGAATGAGATGGGGGCGGGGGTGGGGGAGGGAAGCAGGTGACGGTCAAAAAAACTAGAGTAGCTGCCACTGAGGGTCCAACCTGGCATTAGACTGAGCTCAAGTCCTGATTCCATCATATACGAGCTGTATGAACTTGGAAAACTGAGTTCAACTCTCGAAGCATCTGCTTTGCCCCCCCCTTGGAGTGAGAATAGTCAGTAGTATTGACTTCACAGGGCTTGTTAGGAGGATTAAATTAGATACTGTTCATTTAGCACAGTTCCTGGCCTATAGAAGGCACACATAAAAGTTGATTATCGTTTTTATGGACCTCCAACTTTAAGCCTTCTATAAAGAACCAAATGATATCTCTGAAAAATACCAACTGCCTACAAGGTTGTAGGGAAAGTGGTATCTATGTTGACCTGATTAGAAAAAAGTGGAAAATCTCTCTTGTTTAAGCCTTGTTGAAAATTTTCTAAACTCTGTCCACTCTTCTGCTTTAGTAATTAGAACAAACATTGGAGACTCGTGATTTTCTGATAATTGAGTTGCTCGTTGTCACGCAGGGCAATTCGACATTAGTGTTTATTTAAAAAATTACCGCAAATGAAGATAAATGGTGAGACGTGCACTAAATTTGATGAAAATCCTGACTTGAGTGCTTCTTCTTGGGATTCTCTCTCTCTCTTTTTTCTCCTATGATCTGAGAGCGGATTACATTCTACTTGGGTGATGGCTCAGGTCTAATGTGTGGTTTTGCAGGTGCCTAGCCTTTCACAGACAATCTTGGAAGAACCATCATTGTCTCTGTAAGAAAACGGAGGGAAAGATGTGATTTTAACACTCAGCCTACAACAGTTCAACAATCTACCAATGTGAATTTAGAAACGCTGAGCAAGTCCCCCTTCTAGTAACGAATATCTCTCCGGTTTTCTTATAATACCTGAGTTTCTACAACTGAGCAATCTACTCTTTTGTGTAAAACAGCTTCCCAGGATTGTTTCTCCTTTAAACGCAAGTGAACTTTGGGGATGGCACTCAGATCCCTTTCTTTTACTGGACAACTGTGGAGCAGGGGTTGGGTGTGCTTCAAGAGGGAAAATATCCACAAGGGGACAGAAAAAGGACATAAATGTACAAAATCCCATTTTCCAAGAATGTAAAAAGCTAACTTCCAGGGGAGCCTGGGTAGCTCAATTGTTAAGCATCTGCTCTTTGGCTCAGGTCATGATCCCAGGGGCCTGAGATTCCAACCCCGCATCGGGCTCCCTTCTCAGAGGAAAAACCTGCTTCTCCCTCTCCCACTGCTTGTATTCCCTATCTCATTGTGTCTCTGTCAAATAAATAAATAAAATCTTAAAAGGATGCTAACTTCCAATATTTATTTTTTTTCCTTTGCTCTAAATATCTCAATGTTCACTTGTTGAAAGCAATTGATTGAAGCCCTGAGAAGAAGTGGTAGATTGAAGCACTCATCAGAGTTGTTTGTGCTGCTTTGCAGGGGTCTGGCTGCACTAAATTATTTCAAGAAGTATTAATTATCTAAGTCACTCAGAAGAATCCATTTACCTATTTCATTTTCTTTTTTTGAAGAGAATCTTTTTTTTAAGATTTTATTTATTTGTCAGAGAGAGAGAGGGAGCAAGAGCGAGCACAGGCAGACAGAGTGGCAGGCAGAGACTGAGGGAGAAGCAGGCTCCCTGCCGAGCAAGGAGCCTGATGTGGGACTTGATCCCAGGACGCTGGGATCATGGCCTGAGCCCAAGGCAGCTGCTTAACCAACTGAGCCATCCAGGCGTCCCCCTATTTCAATTTCTGTTGTTCTTGATCCTTACCCCAAATTCTCACAGGCCTCCGCAGCTGGCACAGAGTCCACTCCCATAACTATAATCCCTGTCCCATACTCTCACCTCCATCATACATCATACATACCTGATAAAACCCCACCCTGGTAAAAACCCAAACTTCTGTCCACCCTATGTCTGACCCTGGCAGCTGAAGGTGGTTGGTGAGAAAAGCAACAATGCTGGAAGCTTTCACATTAAATTCTTTTTTTTTAAAGATTTTATTTATTTATTTGACAGAGAGAGATCACAGTAGGAGAGAGGAAGGGAAGAGATCACAGAAAGAGGAAGGGAAGCAGGCCCCCTGCTGAGCAGAGAGCCCAATGTGGGACTCGATCCCAGGACCCTGAGATCATGACCTGAGCCGAAGGCAGCGGCTTAACCCACTGAGCCTACCAGGTGCCCCTTTCACATTAAATTCTCAGCCACAAATCCAAGTATGTTTCTCTGACCGACAGAATCTCCATTCTTCTCGTGAAATATTTTAACTATTTCACATCTTCTTTCCTCTAACCTTAAGCCAGGGCTTCTCAACACTGGCCACACTTTTGAATCACCTGGAAGACTTTAAAACACAGGAGTGCCCACCTCCAAAGGACCTGATCTAATTGGTGTAGAACCAATTAGATTAATATCCAATTAGGGTCTGGATATAAGTGTGCTTTTAAAATTCTCCCAGTGATTTTAATGTACAGCCATTTTGTTCAGAGTGAGAATTGAAGACCTTCCATCAGATACAGCTGATGACCGACCATTCTGATGACTTCACTGAGAAAAGTAAATTGAGGGCACCTGGGTGGCTTCAGCTCAGATCCTGGTCTCAGGGTCTCGGGCTCTCACATCAGGCTCTCTGCTCAGCAGGAAACCTGCTTCTCCCTCTCCCTCTGCCTACTTGTGATCTCTCTCTCTCTCTCTTTCTCTCTGTGCCAAATAAATAAATGAATAAAATATTTTAAAAAAAGAATGAAAAACAAACTGGGTGGGTGTCTAGGTGGCTAAGTGGTTAAGCGTGTGAATCTTGGCTCAGGTCATGAGCTCAGGGTTATGGAGTCGAGCCCCACGTCAGGCTCCATGCTCAGCGGGGAATCTGATTGAGATTCTCTCCCTCTCCTTCTGTCTCTTCCCCCTGCATGTGTGTGCTCCTGCTCTCTCTCTCTCTCTCAAATAAATCTTGAAAAGAAAAATTGGTAAGGAAAGCAGACCCACAGAATCCCACTAAGTTTACCTGGGTGGAACCCTTACTCCAATCCCTTCTGAGTGAGGACAAGCCCCTCCACTTGGGGTTTCTTCTCATTTCCCTGATCTCTGAGTATGAATGTGCTCCAGGACCCAAGCTCAGACTTCTCCTCTGTCTACACTGAGTCCTTGGTGACTGTCCCTCTTCTACCATCTATCTCCTGATGACTCCACATCTCCACCTCCAGTCCAGACCTGGATTTTGAGCTTTCTTCCACTGCCTGCTTTCCAGATCTACCTAGATGAGTTAAACCCAACATGTTCAAAACCAAGCTCTTATTCTTCTTGAGCTCTGCTGGTCTTGCAATAGCTCAAACAGGAAACTGTAGAGTCATTCTTGATTCATCTCTTTCTTTCACTGCCCATGTTTAATTCTTTGGTAGAAGCTGTGGATTCTATCTTCAAAATATATTCTAAATCTGACCAGTTCTCCACATTTCAGTTACTCCCACTGTGGTCCAAAACACCGTCTTCTATGAGTTATTGTAATAGTCTCCTATCTGGTCTTCTGGATTCCATCTTTGCTCTGTTCTAGTTTATTTTCCACTCAGCAGTTAAAGCAATCCGTTTAAGACAAATGTCAGACCTTGTTATTTCTCTGCTCTAAGATCTCCAATGGCTCCCCACTTCACTCAATACAAAATTCAGTCTTAAAAAATTTAACACTCAACTTCCTTCTCAATTCATCTCCTACCTCTTCACTCAGCTGTCTCTGCCTCCGCTCACCAGCCTCCTTAGTGTTTAACAGAGTACAGCAAGTGCGTGCCTTTCTTGGGGCATTGCACTTGTTTCCTCTTCTTAAATGTACCCGTCTTGTTCTCTGAATCCACTCAAGGATCTGCCAATGTCTTCTTATCAGAGTAATCTCCCATAACTGCACACACAGCCAGCACCAACACCATCACAATCAACATAGTTTCTGTCCCTCTCTACTTTTGACTTCTTATCAACAGCTGACATATTATATATTTATTTATTTACTGTCTGTTCTCTCTCTTCTATTTGAATGCATGTGCTATAAAAATGGTATTTGTGGGTTTTTTTCCTTATTTATTCTGTGTTCAGAAGAGGATTTGATACATAATACTCAGTACATAATTGTTGAACGAATGCATGAATGAATGAATGAATCAATCAATGGAAATATCAGGTTATCTCAATCATAAGAGAGATTTCTCTCAAGCATTTTCTATAGTATTGCCCTATTTCATTCTCTGCATCTCTGGGTTGATTAGTAGATAAAATCATCATGTAAAATCAGTTTGAGCAAGGTTGGATCCTTAAGCTTCTATGTCACCTAGGACTCCAAATGTCACGGTGTACCATGCACATTTACCTCCACCCTTCTACCCCATATTTTGGTCATGGTTCAGCAGCTGTGGCATCGTTCAGCTTTCTTTTCCCCTCCCCTGTCTCAGTTCCAGGAGGTCCTCCTTGGCTTTGGGCCCCCTCCCTGTGGGTGATGAAGGCAATGTAGGGAGAAGCAGCAGCTTCCCTGACTCACCCCTTCTTTCTCCATTCATACTGATCCAGTAACGCATAGCCTGTGCAGTACAGGGCTGGCCAGGTCAGTCTCTGCCACCTTAGGAACTCATTTTTGTTCCCTGTGGCAGCTTGGCCATTTGCAAAATCAGAAATTGTAAAAGTACAAACAGGAGACAATATGCCATATTTTATGGATTTTAAGATGCCCCTCCCCTCCCATTTTCTTTCACATCTCCAATGTCAGGAATTGTCTTATAGTTGGGGCTGAGCAGGTGGAAGTCCCTATAAAGTTACCACAGCTTGACCCTGTGCCATGTGGTTACTGCTCCTAGGGTACAACTGGTCATCTACATCCCTTGGCATGCCAAGCCACAGGCCTTTTGAGGACCATTTAAAGAAAGAAAATAAACTGGTTATTATATGAAAATCTCAGATAAGGAAAAAAAAAAGAAAAAAGAAAAAGAGAAACCCTACGAGCATCAAACCAAGCAGAATGGATGACCTCAGAATACTTTTATAAGAAGTGTAGCATGCAAAACAATCTTGAGAAAGGAGAACAAAGCTGGAGGTATCAGTTTCTTGGATTTCAAGATATACTACAACGTTATAGTAATCAAAACAGTAGGGTACTGGGAGAAAATATACGCATAAATCAACGGAAACAGGATAGAGAGCCCAGAAATAAATCCACAATTATATGGTCAATTAATCTTTGACAAAGGAGGCAAGTATATGTAACAGAAGAAAGTCTCCTCAAAAACAGTGTTGGGAAAACTGGAGAGCCATTTGCAAAAGAATGAAACTAGACCACATTCTTTTACCATACACGTAAAGAAACTCAAAATGGATCAAAGATCTAAATGTGAAGTGTGAGGTGTGCCTGTCTTGCTCAGCCTTTACAGCATGTGACTCTTATTCTTGAGGCTGTGAGTTTAGGTCCCACATTCAGTGTAAAGCTTACTTAAAAAAAAAAATTAAATGAATAAATGAGAGCCCTGAAACCATAAAACTCCTAAAAGACAATAAGCAGTAATCACTTGGAGATTGGTTTTAGCAACATTATTTGTGGGTATGTCTGCTTAGGCAAGGGAAACAAGAACAAAAATAAATTATTAAGACTACAACAAAATAAAAAGCTTTTGCACAGTAAGGGAAACCCGCAACGAAACCAAAAGGGAACCTACAGAATGGGAGAAGACAGTGGTGAATGATAAATAAAATAAAGAATTAATAACCAAAATATGTAAAGAACACACACACACACCAAACCCCCAAAAAACCCAAACCCCAACATATAATCCAATTGAAAAATGGGCAGAGGACTTAATAGACATTTTTCCAAAAAATACATACAGACACCCAATAGACATGTGAAAAGATGCTCAATATCACTCATCATCAGGAAAATAAAATCAAAACCACAGGGAGATCTATCACCTTATACTTGTCAGAATGGCTAGTATTAAAAAGACAAGAAAGAACAAGTGTTGGCCAGGATGTGGAGAAAAAGGAACCTCTGTACATTTTTAGTGGGAATGTAAATTGGTGCAACAACTGTGGAAAACAGTATGGAGGTTCCTCAAAAAATTAAAAATAGATTTACCATATGCTTTAGTAATTCTAGTACTTGATATTTACCCAAAGGAAATAAAAACACTTGATTCAAAAAGATATATGCCCTCCTAGGTTTTCTGCAGCACTATTTATAATAGCCAGTATATGGAAGCAGTTCAGGTGTTTATCAGTAGATGAATGGGTAAAGATATGGTGTATATAGATATATAATGGAATATTATCCAGCTATAAAAAAGAATGAGATCTTGCTATTTGTGACAATATGGCTGGATCTAGAAGGTATTAGGTTAAGAGAAATAAGTCAGACGGAGAAAGGCAAATACCATATGATTTCACTTCCTTTTTTTTTCTTTTTAAGATTTTATTTATTTATTTGAAAGAGAGAGAGATCACAAGTAGGCAGAGAGACAGGCAGCGAGGCAGGTGAAGCAGGGTCCCCACCGAGCAGAGAGCCCAACTCGGGGCTCGATTCCAGGAACATGGTATCAAGACCTGAGCCAAAGGCAGAGGCTTTAACCCACTAAGCCACCCAGGGGCCCCTGTAATTTCACATCTATATGGAATATAAAAAAAGAAACAAGTGAACAGACAAAAAAAAACAAAAACAAAAAACAAAAATAGACTCTTAAATACAAAGAACAAACTGGTGGTTATGGGAGGGAAGGTGGATGGGGGATGGGTGAAATAGGTGAAGGGGATTAAGAGGTACAAATTTCCTGTTATAAAATAAATAAAATAATTTCCTGTTCTCATCTGGAGATGAAAAGTACAGCATTGGGAATACAGCCAATGATATTATAATAAGTTTATATGGTGACGTGATGATATACTTACTGTGGTGATCACTGAGTAATGTATAGAATTGTCAAATTACTATGTTGTACAACTGAAACTAACATTGAATGTCAGGTATATGTCTAATAATAATTTTTTAAGTACAGCATGACAAAAGCTCTGGGTGGCTCAGAAGAACATATTGTGAGAAAAATCTGGGCACTGAAATCTCTCAGTTAGAAAGTAAATAAAAGTAGTGAGATTCTTAATGTGAGGTTTGGAAAAACGTTAACCAAAAATTTTAACTTTTATTTTATGTATGCATTAAGGCCATATGTAATAAAAATCTGTCTAAATACTTACCAAAGAGCTTTTTGAATACATTTAAATTAAAATATTAATGAAAAGAAAACATTGTATCATAGTTTGAATGGTAGCATTTTTTGTTTCTTATTAAACTATACCAGGAAAGGAGGCCAAGACTCAATGAAATATGGCTATTATCCCCAGTTTCAAAAGAGCATGAACCTCCTGGCTTAACAAAGCCTAAGGAATCTACTACAGAAATGGGTTGTTCTTACTACCCTGGAGCCTTTTGTGCAGACTATGAACCAAAAGCTCAATATTAATTATAATTAATCTTAAAATTAATTATATTACAAAGTTGTATTATTTGGAAGATGTGTTTAAATGACTCAAAGTTAAAAGATCTCAGTATAATGCTGGTTCTATAATTATCCTCCCAGAAAACATTACTTGTAAAACTTAATAATGTAGAACCATAATCATAGCATCAAGTAGGAGGTTGCCAAGCAGATGGGAAAGTTTTTTGGTTTTTGTTTTCCAGTTGTTTTCTTCCCTTTCCTCCCCTCCTTTCACAAGGAGAATCAGCCACCTGTTTTTAAAGGCTGAAGTATTTTTACTGTTCTTGGTCGGAAACATTTGTTTAAACAAAGTAGCACTTGGTTGCTAAACCCTTGATTCTAAATGGACATAGCCATCTCATTTTTGTTGGGCCAGGGTTTGGATAACAATTTGATTTCCCAGTCTGTTTCTTTTGTGACCATATAATCCTCTCCCAGTGTTGCATGCTCTGTGAGCTACAAGCACTTGAGAGCTCATAAACACAAAGACTCTAAGGTTTCTTTGGGATTAGCACCATACAAATGCAGATTTGGCACAATGGAAGACTGATTCCATCCTTGTAACTGTTACTACTCTACTTCCTGATTCCTCTGGGTAGCAAAGCAAGCCACTGTTTTTAAAATACTTACTTTAGCTGCTGACTTTTCATTGGCTGCCTGGAGAAGAGAAGGAGTTCTTGCCTATGTATTTCAGTGTTTTGATCCCTTTCAATTATTTTTTAAAATATATGTCATTAAATTTTACAGGAGTATTACAGAATTCCTAATTGCAGAATTTGAACTTGAGCTACGCAATCTTACTTTTCGTCTTTAATCTATGTGTCAATGACCTTTTTAAGTCTGATTACCTGTATGAATTCTCTTCAGAATCTTTCCCTGGTTAACACAGTATAGAGAAGTGCTGGAAACCAGTTCTTTTCTGTGACACAAT
This sequence comes from Mustela nivalis, assembly GCF_964662115.1. Lineage (NCBI taxonomy): Eukaryota > Metazoa > Chordata > Mammalia > Carnivora > Mustelidae > Mustela > Mustela nivalis. The sequence goes on along the minus strand of NW_028134762.1, from coordinate 42,390 downwards.
TCTTCCAACGGAGTTGAAATGCTTTGCAAACAATTTCACGTATATCAGCCAATTCATATACAAAGCAATGTCATGTGAATCCTTTCCTTTTTATATATCATCTTTCAGTGATGATCAGGAATTCATGCTGGTACAGAGACTCTGGTTTGGGAGGAGGAAACAGGGGCTTGCGAGGGGAGGGCGAGAGCAGAAGCTGCTCACCTGCTGTTAGAACGACCTTAGCTGGTGGTACCAACATCTTCACCCTTTATGCATCTGCATCCTTTATGCATGAAATAGCAATATGCCTTTCCCTTTCGTGTAATCCTTATTTAGTTAATACCCAGTAGGATTTGCATGCCCTTCACATCTCTGTGGATTTATTTTATTTCAGAGTGCAAGTGACTTTATGGCCCAATTACCATCATTGTGACTTATTGCATTATTGTGGGAGGGAGAGAGGAGCAAGAAACGCCTGATCACGTGTATCGTCATCAATGGAATGAGTGCCACGCACTCCTGGCCAAGGCAGAGGGATGGATGAAACCTTTCTGATCTATTGTTTATCAGAACACTGAAGCCTGGGTGATTGTGCCGTACTTTAACAGACAAGTGTGTCAAATGTATGGGTGAAGATGTTGCAGTGGTGGTGTTAGAGTAATTAATATTTGGAAGGTAATGAATATTTTGAGTTTAAAGATGTCAAAGGTCAAAGACGGAAGGAATGACTAAGATCGGATGTTGACCCCCTGAAATTACAGGGGTATTGAAGCGAGACTGAGTCACCACCTGACCCCAGGAATGAACCAGCGAGGAGGGCTCCTTATTAGAGCAAGGCTCCCGGAAGCCAGATAGCCCTTGTGCTTGCAAGAGCTCAAGGTACAGCCGGCTGTGGAGCACCGAAGCAGCAGCAGCCACAGCAGCCACGGGAATCGTGACCCTCAGGCCCGGCGCCTACCTGGAATTTCCGCAGCGCCTGGTTCAGAACCACCGGGGCGGACAGCTCCCCGCCGCCGCCGGCGCCGACTGCGGAAGGGGACCGAGAGCTTGGGCTTCACGCTCCGTGAGCCGGCTGGGGCGGCGGGAAGACCGGCTGCGTCCCCCCCAACCCCCGACACCCACTGGGTTCCTCCCTTCCCCCTGCGGGGCCGCGCGGGGCCTGCGGGTGGCCGTCCCGGGCCACACGTCCCGCAGGCGAGGAAGCCACCGGCCGCCCTCCCCCCTGCCGCCACCGCCGACGCAGCTGCTCTCCTCGCCCCGCTCCGCCGAGGGGTGTGGGGCGTGCCCCGCGCGGGCCCCGCCCCGGACTGCTCCCCATTGGCTGCGGGCGGGCCTCAGGTGGGAGGAGGCGGGTCCGTCTCTGGCGGCTCGCGCCCGGGAAGGTCGGCCAGGGAGCGCGGGGTGCGGCGGGAGGGCGCGCGGGACGCAGCGGGCGCCGAGGAGACGCAGCGGCGGCGGTAGCGGCGGCACCTGGGCCCGGCCGCAGCCCCTGCCTCCCGCCCTCGCGGCCTGCGTCCCTCCGCGGCCTACAGCCTGCGGCGCCCGAGCTCCGAGGGCGCTTCCTCAGGCGCTGGGCCCCAGGCGGCCAAGATGGCGGGCCGGCCGGGCGTGGGGCGGCAGGCGCTGTGCTGCGGGCTGCGCTGGTGGGGGGCGGCGGGCCGCGGCGCGGGCCCGGTGCCGGGCGCGTTCGGCTGGGAGGCGCTCTGGGGGGCGGGCGCGCGGGCGGCGGCCGGGGCCATGGCCCAGGTCGGCGGGAGCGCGCGGAGGAGGGCGCCGGCGCTGCTCAAGGCGGCCCTCGCGCGCCACGGGAGCCTGCACATCTGGGACGAAGTGTTCGGGGAGTCCCGCCGGACAGCGGCGGGAGCGCCTTCTACAGCACGTCCGCCGCCTCGCGCTCCTCCTCCACCGCCTCCTCCGAGGCCGAACACGAGCGCCCCGGCCCCCCGCTGCCTCCCGACGCCCCCGAAGGGCAGGAGTCCGACGAGGACGAGGCCAGCGCGGGTTGGAGTGCCACGCTGCGGGACCGACCGCCCCCGCGCTTCGTGGACACTGGCGGTAAGGCGCGGCCCGCGGGTGCGGGGGCTGCCTGGGGAGGCGTGAGCGCGGGGCTGGGAGAACTCCAGAAGCTCCGCGGGCCGGCTGCTTGAGGGCGGCTTTTCGGTCAGTACACAGATGGGGCCCTGGCAGCGGGGATTTGAAGTGCGAGAATCAATCTGGTTGCGTGGTGGTGGTTGGTGGGGGCCGCTCCGACTTCCCCGCGGATGGAGAGGATGAGGCAGAGGCCCAGGTGGCACCCTGCCGCTGGCAAGGACCCAAGGGGGGGGCCTTCCCTCCCTTGCTGGGAGTGTCCAACCCAGTCACATCTGTGGGGTTGTTGTTAGGGGTGCATTTGAGTTAGGTTCCTAAAGCCCGATGCAGCTTGTGTGTGTGTGTGTGTGTGTGTGTCTGTGTGTGTTTGTTGCGGGTGGGGGGTACGTAAATCGTTTTGTGTGGATGGCCCCAGAGCAGGGTTACCCAGGTGCCAGGGGTGGGGCAGCCAGCCTTTGGAGGGAGGCCTAGTGCGAGCCGGGACTTCTTCACTGGCTCGTGTTTTCTCCAGTGAATCTGACCAACTTTGTCCATCCCTTTCAGGATCACTTGCTGAGAGCAGAGAAGAGTGAGAGGACCAGTTATCAGCGTTAAGCTGTCTTCTCTCACTCCAGAAGGCACTTGTGTGTTCTGCTTACCGACACGGTCATGGTCAAGCCCCTGATATCTGGAGGTCGCAGGCCTGCTGGTGGTTGTGGCTGCTTGAAATCCTCCTTTACTGCCTACTTTTTGGGAAGGTAATTCTGACATGTCTCTGCTTAGCCTGCAGAAGCTCTGCGGCCTCTGCCCTCTGGGAGAGGTGGAGACCAGCCAGCAGTCCCACCTGTCCCCTGATGCTTTCTGTTCCTTGCTCAACAGCCTACTGTGGCAGGTCCTTGTTTCTGCACACCATTTTCTTGTGTTGAAGAGTGTGCAACCAGTGTTGTGGAGGACCAGGGAGTGGCCATACTGGACCCAATGCCGCTCTCCCTGTGGCTCTCCATGATTGTTGTTCAACCATAAGAGGGCAGGCCAAAGGAAGCCCTGGCTGGTGCCTGGGCTAGGATCTGGACCTTGTGCCACAGCCTGCTGGTAGGCTGATTGGGTTGGCTGGACTCTCTCAGCAGGGAGTGGTCTGCAGACCTCCCACAGACAGGCTGCAGTGTGGACACCCTGAGCTACAGCTGGGCTCTAGGGTCCGAGTCAACTGTGCTGTGTTTTGGAATGGGTGAATTTAACATATTCTCATTTAGGCTTCAGTTCAGAGTTTGGGAATTTTGAAAGTCACATCACCCTGCATAATCCTTTTAAAGCCCATACATTTCCCAGAATGTCATAAGGGTTTCCAGCCCCAGATGGCTGTTTTCCATTCAATTAGCTCTTTAAGAATTGTACATACCCAGAGCTCTGGTTTGGCAGACTTGATGCTGTGAGTGCTGTGATCCAGTTTTTGATCTTGGAACATGAGAGACATGTCCTCTTGTTTCCCTCCCTCTCTGGGGAAAATAGGGGAATCGTGTTAGCTTAAGCCTGGTTATGACTAAGAGCCCATGAGTGTTGGTCTGAGAAGGATGAGCACACCTAAATACATTTTCAAGCAATATTATGTTTCTCAGTAACCTATACTTGGGAGAAATTCTGCATCAGAGCAATTTAGTCTAGCCACTGTGGCACTTAAATGGTCATGAAGTTCAGGATCATTTGTCATTTAGCATCAGGTTCAAATTCTGCTTCCTTTGGATGTGCACTGAGCTCACATCTGGACCTGAGAATCACAGGCAGGCAGGTGCTTTAACCAAAGACATTTAGTGGTTATTAGATGGTATTTATACCCAATTTTGTTTTCTGGTTTTTTGTGGAAGCTTGCTTTTAAAATCCAGCCCTAATGAAGAATTTCCTTTTCTTCTTGAAACAGTCTTTCCCTGTGGGAAATTTGGGGTGGTGGCGGAAGGGTGAGGTGGATGGTTTATTAAGCATGAGTTCAGATGGCCTGGAACAATGGGATATGATTTATGGGGCCTGGAAATAGATGCCGGGCAGAGAAAACCCTTGTGCCCCGCGGTGGGGGGAGGAGAGATGGACGGGTTTGGTAAGAGTGAGAGCTGCACGCTGGCCAGTCTGAGAGCAGAGAGGCTCAGGCTCTGAGGTTTATTAAAGTGTCAAATATAACCCCACTTTAGGAAGGCAGCTTGGGCCTGTCTTCCATCTTTGTTCCCTGGTTCACTGACAGACGTCAGCGGGCCGGTGGGGGTAGGAAAGGGTGGCAAACAGGATGGTGGCATTTGGATCTGTGATCAACCCTCGAATAGGAAAATCCGTAGCAGAAATGGCTGTTGCTGCTAGAAGCAGATGAGGAAAGCAAAGGACTTAGGGAACAGGTTTCATGCCTGCCTTCTGCTGCAAAAGCGTGTGTGTGTGTGTGTGTGTGTGTAGATAAGTGAATGTGTATGTGTGCATAGGTGTCTTACACATAAATATGTATTGCTTGTGCTGGATTGGGCTGGTTGGGGATTTTGGTTTTGGTTTTAAATTAGAGATCACAGGTGCTGTCTAGGAGTCCCGCTGATGCCCTAGAGTCCCTGCGCCAGAGAGAGGCATCGGCACTGGGCACCCCTGAGCTTGGATCTGCATCTGGAGTGCAGTAGGGAGGCACCTGGTGCCCAGCCGAGGGGAGGAGGGCAGGGAGGCAGAGGTGTTTCTGTGGTTCAGGTTGAGACTAGTCCACGAACAGCTCTTCTAGTCTTCCAGTCTTCCCAGATTCTTCCTTCTGTTCTGTCCACACATTTAGCTTCCTGGATCAGGCACTCCAGAAGTGCAGCCAGCAGATAGGAGTGGAGGTACCCTCTCCTTCTCCCCCTTCCCTCTCCTCCCTGGCTTCTGGTTGTGCCTGGAGATATGGGCCCCCTTGAGGTGATTTAAATACAAAGACCATGCTTGCCCTGCTGCCTCTTAAACCCTGTCTGAAGGGAGGGTCAGCTTGGAAGCTGGAGATGCGTGCTGGGACCCCAGGGTCCAGAACCTTCTCCTGATCAGACTTACAGCTCTCCCTCTAAAATAACCCCTTCAAGCTGTCAGCCTCACCTGCCCACTGTGTAAATAACTGACACAGCAGCACAGCAGGCGGGCTCACTCCTTGGAAGCAGCACAAAATTCAGGATGCGCTGGTTTCCGGGCTTCTGCCCTTCTCATTTCCAATTCTGAGCAGTCTTGTGACTCCTTTCCTCTGAGTAGGCAAAGGAACAGGCAGATTCCCAGATGCTCAGGGGCCCCTCTGTGTTTGGCTTTGTCGGTGGTTCCTTTGCCGTGGCTGGCTGCATTCTGAGCTGTTTGCTTTTTCTCTTAGAGGCTGGACATCCTAAGAGGTTTATTTTTTTCTGTGTACCGTGTCAGCAACCCTTGGTAATCATTCAGCAGGGAGGTGTGACCTTGAGAAGCTGAAGACGACCGTAGGCCTTAGGAAATTAACACGGTTAAATGTTTTATCTTAGGGTTTGTTGTTGGTTTACTCGACTTAAAGTCTTTTTTGACTGAGAAGAGGAGAAACATCTTAAAGCTAGAGTAAAATGTATATGCTTGTAATGGGTTTGTGAGCTGAGGTACCTGAGCCCTCATCATTGGTGTCCACGGTGAGCCACTGCTCCCAGATTTAGCTCTGTATGGCATTCGGTGGCTCTGGGAGGAGCTGGGTGTCTGGGCAAGCGACAGGGTACGCCTTATGCAGTGCTCCCTAATAGTCAGCCACGTGCCCCTACCACACAGAATTCAGAGAAGGGAGCTTCCTGGAGGGAGGTGGTGTTCAGGCTGTGGGCATGACGGTGACCACAACCAGCGGGCCCCGGTCATAGTGTTCCGTTTCATAATCACACCAAACCTTTGCGAGTACTCCGAGAGAGCTGCGATCACCTCCACTTCACAGAGAAACATGGTTTTGTCTGAGGCGATGAGATTACCTGGGGAAGTGGTAGCCTTCTCTCGAGGGAGACTTGATTAATCAGGGAAGGTCGTGCCTTTTTAGTTTTTTTTTTTCTTTACAGCATCTGAAAACTTTTGCTGTCAGAAATACTTTTGTATTTTTACAGGGAATTGCTTGACAGGGTCTTTTTCTCAGGGCGTACGCAGTTCAGTGAGATCTAATGCATGTATGGATTTGGATTTGTGTAACCAATCTGCACAGTCGGATAAGAAACAGGAAATCTGCAATGTTATCTCTTTATTTAATCTGTCTCAGCCACTGTGATGAGCTTCTATAGCTTCTGCAGGCAGCAGGGCTCTGAATCCATGGGGAATCTGGGAGTTGTGTGGGGTCTGGTACTCAGTTTTATTTTATTTATTTAAAGATTTTATTTATTTTATTTGACAGATAGAGATCACAAGTAGGCAGAGAGGCAGGCAGAGAGAGGGACGAGGAAGCAGACTCCCTGCTGAGCAGAGAGCCGGATGCGGGGCTCGATCCCAGGACCCTGAGATCATGACCTGAGCTGAAGGCAGAGGCTTTAACCCACTGAACCACCCAGGTGCCCCTGGTACTCAGTTTTAGAGTTGAAAACTCACCTTTATTTTTAAGAAGTGTGATTGTGTATTTTTTCTTATTAATAAGTAATATATGTACATTTTAGGGAAAAATGATAAAATTTTAAGAAATCCCATAACCCCTCATGACCTTAGCTAATCATAGTTAATCATATTGAGTATATTCTTCATATATCTTAGGTGTCAGCTTGTTGGGTGACCTGCTCTTTAATTGTAATTAATATATTGTAGTCGTTTTCCATTTACATTTTTAAATGTCGATTTTAATGAGTCCGCGGTATCTCACAGTTTCCTCTGGGTCCGTGTTGTTGCTGCCTCCCTCTTGTATTTGTTCTGCTGTGATAAATATTCTTGAAACCTAAGTCTGTGTGCACATCTGTAGCACAATCCTTAGCAGAAAATGACAGAAGCAGAATTGAATCAAGGACCCACTGTAAGGTTTTTGGTGTCTGTGGTGAAATAGGTCTCCATAAACATATCTACAATGCTCCTGCCGGCTGTGCACCAAAATCCTTAGAAAGTCATGCTCGGAGGACCTGCTCCAGTGTGTGATTCCTGCCCGCCAGGGCTCTTAGAGGACCGTTGCCTTTGGTAAAGCTTGCTGAGGTGTAATACACACACACAGCACATGAGTCCTAGCATGTGGCACGCTGTGTGTAACTACTACCCAGATGAGGATCAGGAACATTGTGAGCACACCAGAGGTTCCCTCCTGCTCCTTCCCAGTCAGTCACTCCCTGCCCCCTGCTTCTCTTCCATCACCAGCGATCAAGTTTGCCTGTTACCTTGCTCTGGTGGTTCGGTTCCTCAGGACATCTGTGGATTCCTTCTTGTTGTCGCGTATGTGGCATCTTAAATTTCGTTATCGTCTGTTGTCTTCCATCACGTAGGTACTGTAGTCGGTTATCCGTTCTCCTGTTAATGGTCTTTTACATGGCATCCAGTTTGGGGCTTCCGAGGATAAGCTGTTTTAGACATTCTTGTGGTTTTGATGGACAGATACATTTCCCTTGATCATGTAAACCTAGGAAAAGGTTTTCCAGGTCCTAGATTAGATGCGGGTCTCCCCTGTCGACCTCGTGGACTGGGTGATGTTTTGCTGAGGCCTGTCTTGTGCATGGCCAGATGTTGGCCACCTCCAATTTGGCCTCTCCCCACCAAATGCCCAGTGGCGCCCTTTCCTCCAATTACATCAACCAAACGTTTCTCCAGGCATTGCCATATGTCCCCTGGGGAGCCAAATCACCTGCAGCTGAGAACAACTGCTTAATTTTTTAAAAATTTATTTAAAATTTATTTTTTGAAAAGATTTTATGTATTTATTTGAGAGGGAGGGGAGAAGCAGAGGGAGAGGGAGAAGCCAACTCCCTGTTGAGTAGGGATCCCGGTGCAGGCCTGGATCCCAGGACCTTAGGATCATGACCTGAGCCGAAGGTAGATGCTTCACAGACTGAATCCCCTGGTGCTCTGAGAACCCCTGCTTCAGTACATGCTGCCACACTGTGTTCCAGTTCATCCAGCTGCCAGCGATGTGCGGGACATGCCATGTGTTAATTCAGCAACATACTGAACCCTGCTGGGATAAAATGATGAGTGAGACCTGTCTCCTGGGGTCCAGCAGGAGAGACAAAGTAAAGACAAGGAGAAAGAGCCTCTGGGAAGCAGTGGGATCAACGTTAACAGGGATTTATAAGGAATGCTGGGGAGGGTCACCTGGTCCAGCGGGGTTGGGGAGGAGGTGGCCCCTCGGATGGAGGTGGCCCCCTGAGCTGCTTCTGGAAGCAGAGATAATGATTACTCAGGTGAAGAGGAAGGAACAGGGCATCTCCAACTCGGGCAAAGGCCAGGAGGAGAGAGAAGGTATGCCACTCTGCCCAGGGGAGAACCCACCCTTTTCCTACCCTGAGCATCCCAACCCGAGGCCTTATATACGAAAATGTCCTGAAACGCGACATGATGTCCTTGTTACCACAGCACAAGTAACTGTAGCTGGGATCCAAGGTCCCATGTTCAGGTGCAGATACAGATGTTTCCGGCGTTTCCTGGCGCCCACAGGGAGGGGAATGTGGTCGGCTCGGTGAGATCTATGAACTTAGGATGGAATCTCTGGAGAAGCCCTGAGCTCTGCCCTCGAAAGAAGGAAGAGGGAAAGGGAAAAACTCAACTTCTGTTGGCGGAAAGAGGCACGGTGTTGTCTCGGGGTGGGAGGGATGTCGTACTAAAAGGATAACAGGCTCTGAAAACACCCTGTGATGTGACGATGATGTTCCGCCCCGACTGGCACGTGGTGCAGAGAGCCCCTCTCCCCTTTTTGAGTTTCAGAAAAAACTTATTACAAAAGTAGGAACCCCGGGCAATAGTTAGCTGTGTGTTTAATAAGCCACTTTACTAAAAAGTTTAGAACTGCAAATCTTGACACTCTCACTGCGACAGACTCACTCCTTGGCCAGGATATTGGAAACTTCATCTGCTTCCATTTCCAGCTTCTAGGCTCGTGGACACCCCCACCCCATCCCCATTTCTTCTGTGGAAGAGGAGCGATCTTTTACAAATATAGGCTAATCTGATGATTCCCCGCTTAAACCTTCATGTAGCTTCCGGCTGAAACCAAAGGGAATTCCAGAGTCCTTCGCAAGGCCTCCAATGCCGACAGCTGCTCCGCAGCCTTCCTTTCCAGTGTCCCCTTAGTCCCCTGTCCTGCTGTCTGCACATAATCTATTCATTTCCGCCTTCATGCCTATGGGGCCCGTACCTGGAATGTTCTTCATGGCAGGCTCTGCTTGTTAGTTTGATCTTGATTCAGATGTCACTGCCTTACCCCATCCCTCTTTGCTGCCACATTTGCTAATATGTTTCCTTTGTGGGATGAGATGCTGGATGTCTTGGTCACAGTTAGGACACGGTGAGTCCTCTATGTTTGTTGAATAAAGGAACTAACAGAAGACCAGATGAACACACAGCTAGATTGTTAAAAATGAGGATGGAATCAGCACCAATGGAGAAATGTCTAAACGTTTTCTACATCCCAAATAGTGGAAGAGAGGTTGGACCACTCTTGAGGGAATGGATTCCCTACTAGGAAGGCAGCGAAGCAAGTCTGGGATGTGTTTTACAGGTTTTCTGTCCTGCATAGAAAACTGAACTTGGCCTCGGAGGAACTCTACAATCTTGGGCTTCTGCGGCCTGCCCCCTTCCTAAGAGCTAGAGACCCCCAGACAGGAGCCTGTTAGAAATCTGAAGGGAAGCCAGCCTCTTGTACCCTTTTATCTGTTTAACAAGTGCTTGTGTGTCCTGTACTATGTGCATATAGTGTTCTAAGAACTTTGTTTTTTTTAAAGATTATATTTATATATTTGAGAGAGAGAGAGGGCAGGAAGTGAAGAGGGAGGGAGAGGGACATGCAGACTCCTCGCTGAGCAAGGAGCCTGACACGGCCCTCTCCCAGGACCATGAGATCATGACCTAAGCTGAAGTCAGATGCTTACCCACTGAGCCACCCAGGTGCCTCTAAACACTTTGTAACGTGTGTGCTCCTCAAAACAATCTTGTGATGTATTGTTATCCTCATTTTTAGTATAAGGAAACTGAGTCACCGATTGGTCAACTGATCTCGGGTGAAAGAGTTCCTTTGATTAGGGCTCGAGGAAACCCCATCCCTACGGCGTGAATGTGGAACACAGTATATCTGTTCAGATCTGCTACTTAATGGTATTTCCCTTGTGAGGGGCCCTTGAAGGCCAGTGTCATTCTCCAGATCTGTCTGACCTGCTGCCTCTCTTCCTGGTGGCGGCACCTCGTTACTCAGCACCCTTTGTAGTGAGACAGGGCCGCTGCCTGGATTCAGCGTGGTGGAAAAGGAGCCCAAGGGTGGGCTCCACTCTCAGGCCTGGCTGCGGGGAGGCCCCTGGGAGCCACACGTCAGGGATGTTGGGGGCCGGCAGGCAAAACGACCTCGTATCGAAATCACCATTTGGAGAAAAGCTGCTCCTGCATCAGCCACAGCTCTCAGGGATTAAAGACTTGTCGGCCAGAAATGAACTTCTTCCCCCGTTGGTTCTTGGTACGTTTGGTGGGGGGTGTTAGAGGAGCCGGGTTTGCAGACACAGACGCTGAAGAAAAGCGGATTCCTCCGGGGAAGTGGATTCAGAGCAGTAGGGCCCACGCGGCATTGCTGCGTGGGGACTCCTGAGGGGCTACGAGGGAAAACAACCCAGAGGATAAAAATCGATTCCCTGTCTCCTTGCTGCGACATTCCCACGGTGATTTTGGGAGCGGCCACGGAAGGGTGCCGGGAAGCCACGTGCATCCTGCGCTCTGGAGATGGGTGCTGAACCGCACGTCAGTGGTTTGAGGCTGTAGACGGTTTGGAAGGGGCTAGGGGGTCAGTTTATGGCTGGAGAGGACCTGGGGCAGGAGGCCTGGGCTGTGCGTGGGCTCCCCCTGTGACTTTGCACCAAGGGGCTCCTTCCCAGGGTTCTGAAGGTCAGGAAAGATGTGCGGGGAAGCCCAGAGCTGCTGGCTCATTCTGGGGAGCTTTATCTTTCTTCCTTTAAACTCCCTCTGTCCCGTGTGGCCAAAATGCACATGATGGCTTTTGTGCTACTTAGGAGATTTTCAGACCTTTGCAGCAACCAGGAACCTTAAAGAGGGCAAACCCAGGGTACCTATATGAGGCAGGGGAAAGCAGGCGCTGTCTTTGAAGTTGGGAGTGGGAGGGCCCCAGAGCCCCCCACCCCACCCCAGGGTGCTTCCACACCCCATCCCGCTCAGTTCCTCATACTCTAATGTGAAGGACCTTTGGCTGGGACCTGGGTCAGGAGGGGAGAGAGGCCTCTGAGAGGCACCCAGTCCTTTTCTGAGATGGTGAAGAGGACACTGATAAGTCCATGAGATTCTGGTGTTTCAAAGCCACCCAAAAGTGTCTATGGCAAAGTGATTAAAAATTGAATTATTTTGTGTGCCTCAGTTGGTTAAGCATCTGCCTTCGTTCAGGTCATGGTCTCAGGGTCCTGGGATCGAGCCCCAAATCGGGCTTCCTGCTCAGTGGGAGAGTCTGCTTGTCCCTCTGCATATGTGCTCTGTCTCAACAAATCACAATTTTTTTTTTAAATTTTAAAGATTTTTATTTTATTATTTTGGATGGAACTGGAATGGGAGGACATCTGTTTCCTTCTTTAGGAAACTGTTACAAAAAGAAGATCATGGGTTGGGAGAGAGGATGATTTTCTAGGAAGAAAAAAGGTAAATAAGTGTAATTGCCTAAAAGTGGTGACAGTCTTGCTTGTAGATGTTCCTCCTGCATTTTGGGAAGTTGGAGAATCCGTAATAGTATCAATTAAAGTTTTCCTGAGAATCCCCAGCTGACTTTGGGGGTGGGGGGCATTGTCCTTTGTGAAGATTTTGAGCTTCTGTGAGTGAGCATACCTCCACTCCAGAGTGACATAAAAAGCAATCTGCACCTCCTTCCTGATTTGTCTGTAATGAAACTTGCTTTCCTCAGGTCCCAGCATTCGAGGCAGATAAATATGTTCCCTTTCGTTGGCTCTTACTCATACTTCAGCAAGATTTCCCATGTGCTTTCCTTGGCTGGCTGGGAAACTGGACCACAATTTATGGGATTTTAGGGGACAGGCGCATAGAATTCCAGTGGGATCCCAGAACAGAAACTAATTGGAGATTAGAAACCATTGGGGTGTGAAGCTTTTCTTTGAGATCGAAAGAGGTGCATGTTATGCAAATATTAGCAAGTGTAAGTTCACACTGTCTATTGAAAATTTATAGACTCATTATGGTCACGAAGGCAGGAAGATAAGTAGATTTTGGAAAAGATTCAGGTAAATTCATGGAGGTGGCAAATTACCCCAGGGAAAGTAGAATGGCTAAAGAGTATGGCCCACACTTTTTTTTTTTAAAGATTTTATTTATTTGCCAGAGATAGAGAGAGAGAGTACACACAAGCAGGCAGAGAGGCAGGCAGAGGCAGCGAGAGAAGCAGGCTTTCCGCCGAGCAAGGAGCCCGATGTGGAACTCGATCCCAGGACCCTGAGATCATGACCTGAGCTGAAGGCAGCGGCTTAACCCACTGAGCCACCCAGGCGCCCCCTGGCCCAAACTTTTTAAAAAAATTTTATTCACTTATTTGACACACAGAGAGCCAGAAAGCACAAGTTGGGGGAATGGCAGAGGGAGAAGGAGAAGCAGGCTCAGGGGAGCTGAGCAGGGAGGCAAATGTGTGGGACTCCATCCCAGGAGCCTGGGATCATGACCTGAGCTGAAGAAAGACACTTAACCATCTGAGCCACCCAGGCGCCCCCTGGCTCCAACTTCCAAAGATGGTGTATGAGATACCTTTGGTAGGAAGGAATGAAGATCAGCAACTGTCCTTGATTCTGCTTCTCAGGAAGGCATTGTGATGTGGTGCCCAGGACTTTGGAGACACACACATGCTTGGTGCCCTCCGGCTCTGCCACTAAAGCAACACCTTCCAGAGGGCAGCTGCAGGCACCGGGTGGCGTCACACAGGGTCAGACCCGGGAGGCACTCAGCCATGTACCCCTTCCACCATCCTGCTGGGGTTAAAAAAATTACCTATATATATAAAAAAAAAAAAGGACCAGAATAGTGGGAATGAATGAAAGATAAAAGTTTCCTATGTAGTAGTGGTAGTTCTCTTGTAGTACTTTTTTTCTCTCTCTCTCTTTTTTTTTTTTTTTTTTTTGTTTCTTGGTTTGTTTTCTGGGGAAGTGGCCTGCCATGTGGGTTTTCAGTCAATGATGTTCCCTGACTTAAGTCCTACCGCCCCCCTCAAGGGGGTGGGCTCTGAGGAAACTTTTTTTTTTTCAGGCTTTTGTTCTCTGGCGGTTTTTTGTTTGTTCACTTTTTTTTTTCTCACTTTGACCGCTTTTGATGGTTTTTGTAGTTTTAGAGGAAAACAAACCGCACCCTGATCTCCCTCTCAGAGAGAAGCCTCAGTCTGGCTGCAGAGCCCAAATAAGTTCCCCCTTGGCCGCTGGCAGAGCAGGTTCCAAGTCGCTGTCCCTGGGGATGGAGGATCTTTTGCTTGTACCCAAAAGCACGGCAGCAGCAGCTTTGGGCACCTCTAGACCGCTAGAGAGGTTCCAAGCAGCAATCGCACACTGAGATTTTCCCGCTGGCCCGGGCTGGGAGTGCCCGGTCTTTCTGGGTCTAAGAGCGCCCACCTTACATGCACCAATTTCAGGGAAGGCAGAGGTTCGCGCGCGGGTCTCAGGCTCTGAGAATGGGGCACAGGTCCGAGAGCACCAGGCTGGGCCTTCCCGCACCTCTCTGGGGCGAGAGTTTGGTGCAGGCTCTGAAACAAGGGCGTGTATCAAAGGGCACTGGCTGGGCCTTTATACCTCTCTCAGGGGAGTATCTCAGGCTCTATAGCAGGACTCTTGCATTCTGCCGCCTGGTGTGGCTCCCATTCCCTCACAGGAAATGGACCCCATGCATTCTCCTTGCGTTGGCAGCTTAGGGACCAAGAGCTGGTTTCTCTGCCCCCTCTCTCTGACTCAGTGCCAAGGGAGGCTGTCCTGGGACCAGGGACTTAAGCCCCTGTCCCTAGCCGCCCCGATTCCCACTATTTCCCCAGAGATGCTTTGCTCTTTTGGAGTGCTTTCAACCAGTCTCCGAGTTAATGCTGGTCCCCAGACGCAGGGCACTCTCGCTTGTATTGGGGTATTACTTTCCAACTGGTTGCCTCTGGTAGCTCCCTCCCCCTTTTATCTATCTTCTGATATCAGTTCACAGTTCCCACTCCGCTTTACCTGCCCACTGGCTTCTTCTCCCCCTGTAGAGATCCACACGTGTATAATTCTGATCTCAGGCTGATTTCATGGGTGATTGGAGTTCATGGGTGATTGGTAGGTAATCAGCTCATTTTGGGGTACAAGTTGAAAAGACGCCTCCTACTTCCGCGCCATTTTGTCCCCCCTCTTAACTTTTTTTTTTTTTTATTTTATTTGACAGCACAAGTAGAGGGAGAGGATGAAAGAGAAGCAGGATATGCACTGAGCAGGGAGCCAGATGCAGGGCCGGATCCCAGGACCCTGGACAGATGCTGCACTGAGGGAGCCACCCAGACACCCTTTTAGACCTAGGATGCAGGTAGGAGAAGCAAGCCAGGGGTTCCTTGGCCCAACACTAATGACCATGGCTCAGACAAATCCATCTTCCACTTCAAGCTTCCAGATACTCTGCGAAGGAGACATTCCCCTTCCTGTCCCTGAATGCTCTGCCAGTTCAAGGCAGATCCATGTTTCTGAGGGTTCCTCTTTGGTCATTCTGTCAGGGACAGCCAAGAGGGCTCCAAGCCTGTGTGGACCCCAGGCCTGGGGATCCCAGCCCTGAACTCTTTGCTCTGCCCTTGATGACCCCAGAATAGATCAATTCAGCAACTGTCAATCCATGCCAGGCCAGGGAACAAACCCAGCAGTACACAAGATCAACTCGCCTTGGTCCCAGGAGCCTGGATTCCCCAAGGAGGGCTTCACCTGGTCTCTGAAGGGGATTCCAGGGGTTCCAAGATGGCCATGGGTGGAGCCCACCAGGTAGAGAGGGCCCTGGAGAGTGTCCACTGGCACTGAGCAGAGGGAAGATCCCCTCAGGCCTTCCCTCACGGCTCCACTGTGCCCTGGGGAGAGAAAAGGGCCAGCCACACCGGGCCGCAGCTTGGCTGCCCAGGAGCAGCAGCGGGCCTAGCTTGGAGCTCAAGCAGCGGCAGGGAGCGGCAGGGAGGCCGGGACTGGGCGGGGACTAGAGTCCTGGAGTCAGCAGAAGAGCAGCGGGAACCAGCAGGGGGCACAGCCAGCCCCCTCACCGGACAGGACAGAACAGGAGGCTGGGCTAGGGCGGGCGGGCCTGCAGAGAGGCCTGCACTGCTGTTTGCCACTCCCCACCCGCCAGAGCTCGCCCGCACCTGCCTGCCCTGCCCACCGCCTTCTGTGGGCCCAGCAAACTCCCTGCGCAAGTAGCGCCTCCTGGGAAGGCAGGGGTTCTGGGCTGGCTGGGCAAGGCGCGGGGGAGTGCATCGGTGCCCCGCTGACTCAGGTACTGAGGGGCTGGGGAGGGGTAGGGGTGCTAGGCAGAGAGGGAGACTGGGGCCCTGCTGCCCGCTGCCACCTGCTGCTTCGTCCAAGGGAGCGGGAGGGGGGCCTGGTGGACAGGTTCCTGGCGGCCTGGTGCTCCTACGCCCCATAGCCCTTGCCCCACAGCCCTCGCTCCACTTCTCGGTATCCAGGGAACACGTGGGGCCCTACTGACATCAAGGGGCCCAGCACCACTGGGCTCGTCTGGACCCCGGAGAGACGCCTGTGCTGACAGGCTTCTTTTCCAGAACTTGATGGAAAATTTTGTCCCTCAGAATCGCCGGGCTCCCCAGCCTCAGAGGCGCTGGCTCTGCCCGCGCAGCCTGGGCCCCACTGGGCCCCCTCCACCTCAAGTGCCTTTTACCCAGGAGCCCCAGGATACCATTTTTTTCTGGCCCATGGACCCCTTTCCCCCACCCCCACCCCCACACCTCTACTTTGGGCCTGCAACCACCCTGGGATCACTTCCATCTCCGGCCCCCTACCCCTTGTTGGTGGTCCTTGTCCACCTCCAGGCCTGACCCCTGGCCCCTCTCACCTCTGGAGTTACTGAAACCCTTCCACTTGGGGGCCACTGGCATCTGTGATCCCAGACTCCCGGGACTCCCCTCCACCTTGGAGCTCCCTACCCTGTTTCCTCTAGGAACTGCTGTGCCTAGAGCACCGAAACCCCACATTCTCAAGCCAGCTGTCTTTGGGCCAAGGACTCAGGTATCCTCAGGGACCCTCCTTTCCGGGGCACATACTCCTCTCTTTGCAGGAGAGACCAGAGAGAGCAGGCTTGGGGATCCTTCACTCCAGCTGGATGGAGGGGCAGAAGCTGGGGTGTGTGTGAGGGGGTGCTCACAGGTGGCCTCCCTGGGTAAGGAGCTTCCAGGAGGAAACTTCAGAGTGAGGCTATGATGTGGAAGCCTCAGGAAGCACTGGCTGCACAGACTCCAGGCCCCTGGCTTGGGCAGTGGGCATTTCGTGGCCAGAGCCCTACAGGACCAACCCTGTCCAAACCCACCCCACCATGGCCGGCTTTTTTGTCTTGAATTTGCACAGCAACCTTTTCTCCAGTATGAAATTGAAAGCTTTGCTTTGGAAAGTTTTGTGTCCAGGAGGCTCCTGGGCATCCACTTACTTTACTTCCGGAGGCTAGTTGAGGAGGGTGGAGTCTTTGGGACCTTAACAGCAGGTCTCCTGATCCTTCCTGACTTCCTTTTTTTTTTTTTTTTTTTTTGATTTATTTATTTGAGAGAGAGAGAGAGAGAGAGAGAGATAAAGAGCACACCACAGAACACATGCAGGCACAGGTGTATGGGCCAGGTGAATGGACCTGTGCCAAAACAAAGAGTCAGATGCTCAACCAGCTGCAACCACCACCCCCCGTCCACCTTTTAGAGATGGGTTACATCTACACACTGTTAGGCGCTTTGCCTGGACCCGGCTAGTCTTACAGCAGTTCTAGGACACTGTCTCTTGCCCAGTGTCTCTGGTCAGTACCAACCCATGCCTCAAGTGTGGGAATGACTTCTTCCTGACTCCTTTTTTTTTTTTTAAGATTTTTTATTTTATTTTATTTATTTGACAGAGAGAGATCACAAGTAGGCAGAGAGGCAGGCGGAGAGAGAGAGAGGAGGAAGCAGGCTCGCTGCTGAGCAGAGAGCCTGATGCGGGACTCGATCCCAGGACCCTGAGATCATGACCTGAGCCGAAGGCAGCGGCTTAACCCACTGAGCCACCCAGGCGCCCTTCCTGACTCCTTCTTAACTCCCTGTCCAGCCTGGGTTGCCCACCCCCCTCCAGGCTGTCCTAGTTGTATATATTGGATCTCTGTAGATAGTGGGCACCATCAGATCCTCACCTGTCGTGGCCGGCGCAACAAATCAACCAGGAACATGAGGGTAAGAGGATGAAGAAAAGAACTCGAGAAGCAGAGAGATGGGGGGCAGGAGGAGCACTGAGGAGGATGTCCAACAGTGCTAAGTTTATTCAAAGCCTTAAGGCCATATATATAGTGACATTACATCTGTGTTTAGTTAAGCAACTATGGTTCCTCATGACGCCAAATGGCTGATGCCAGTACAAATACAGCAAACCTGAAAGTAAATTATGGGTTGTACTAAGGCAGCAAGGACCAGCAACGAACTTTTTAGCCCAACCGAATTGTTCTCATTTGTTTAGTAAGCGTGTGGGAAGTCACGTAGGCGAGCGCACAACACATAGCACAGACTCTTGCCCAGTGCTACTGAACTTTTCCCGTCCTAAACCTTTTGTTAGGTTATTTGGACTTTAAAGGAGGCACAAGTCAGGGTCTGGTTTGGTTCTCGTCTCAAGCCTTATTGCGGCCTCCCACACTCACCGAAATGAGAACATGGCTCAGGGTTATGGAGTGAATATACCCTTTAGGAAACATTAAAGGACATAGCATAACTGGTCCGGGGTCACCCAGCCTGTGAGAGGCATGGGTGAGATTCAGACTGCACTGGGTGGCACAGCCATTTTCAGCTCACCTTAGTGTCCAACCTGGTCCCAGAAGGTTCCTGCTCAGGACTTTGCTTTGTGCTGAGCTGGGCTTGATTCCTGCCTTTGAAGCCATTTTCACAGTGTATCCCCAGCCCACCCTCTCACATTGAGCATCAGTGCTGCCTTGGCTGGCCTCTGTTGATCGTGCCATTCCTCTCAATCCCTCTGTCACCCTTCCGGCCCACTGTCCTACTGCCCTCTGTCCCGTGGGCCAAGTTCTGAGTTTCTTACCTGCACTTCCTCTTAACTGTGCTCTGTTGAAATCCTCTCTAACAGGGAAGACCTGCTTATCAGAGCAGCTTGATTTGGAATCCATCTCCCCTGGAGGTCAGAGCTTCTGACCATCATGTCCCCAGCCTCAGCACTGGGGATGCCTGCCCAGCCTATTCTGGGTGCTCGTGGAGCTCTGGGATCTTGGAGAAGATTTGCCATGAAAATAAGCATTTATACATAACACGGAAGAGAAGATTTGAGGAAATTGAGTGAGTGTCATCTGGTAATGTTTGTGTTAGGATGGTTCTGAAATGTCTGGGCCCTGAGTTACCAAGAACCCTAGGTTGCCCAGCTGGAAGGACCTCAGATAGATCAGCTGGGCTCCTCACCTCATTTGACAGATGGGAAGTTGAGGCCCAGAGCTTAGTGCCACAGAGCAGGAGTGAGGAGAGATGTTAGTGACAGGAAGAAATCA
Source organism: Mustela nivalis (assembly GCF_964662115.1). Lineage (NCBI taxonomy): Eukaryota > Metazoa > Chordata > Mammalia > Carnivora > Mustelidae > Mustela > Mustela nivalis. The sequence continues at coordinate 23,508 of NW_028134762.1, read as the reverse complement.
TAGGGTAAGCACAAAGTGGCTGAGCCTGGGCTTTGTTTATGCAAATAAGTTGCTAAAACAGTGGGCCTGAGGCTGCTGACTCTATCTAGTGGCCAGCAAGAAGTAACACCAGCCCACACCTTCTGAGGTTTAACTCATGCCAGGAATGATTCTCAATGTTTTATTTGTGGGCACCTGGGTGGCTCAGTTGTTCAGCTGAGGTTATGCTCCCAGGGTGCAGGGATCTAATCCTCACCAGGCTTCCTGCTCAGTGGGAAGCCTGCTTCTCCCTTTCACACTCCCCCTGTGTGTGTTCCCTCTCACCCTGTCTCTCTCTCTCTGTCAAATAAATAATAAAATCTTAAAACAAGAACAACAACACCAAAATGCTTTATTTGCCTTAGGAGATAGGGTCTGTTATGGCTACCATTTTAATGCATGGAAATATGGGCACAGGGGAGCTAAAGGAGTCCAAGGTCACACAGCTTGCAAGTGGAGGAGCCAAGATTTGAACCCTGGGCAGCCTGCCTCCAGAAACTGTATTATTTTTTCCCCTTGTGTATGTCATTTTTAAAAACCTTTCCCTGAATTCTAACAGAGATGTGTAAACATTGTTAAGCATGTAGTTTATTGATCATCACAAAGCTTAGGTTCTGAAGCATTGCAGCAAGCTGGGGTGGGCTTTGATGTCAGAACTGGTTGGAATCCAGTTTCTGGTGCTGCATGATCTTAGGTGACTTACTCAGCCTCAGTTTCTGCACTGAGTTTGGCAGCCTTGTGATGAGTAGAGCGTGTGACAGTGCCTAGCGGGTTTGGTGCCTGGCGAGTGTTTAATAAATGGTTTTCTCTTCTTAATAATGAAAATTCTAAGTTGTGTTGGTTTTGTTAAGCAGTCCGAATACCTTCCTCATCGGTCAGTTGCCTGTCAGTCGCCTTGTAGGTACTTGTGATGAGTCACTTGTGGTAAATCACTATATATAGCTGAAACATTTGGGGGTAGTTGGGGGACACCCCCCCCCCCGCCCCCACTGCCCCTGCATTGAAAGTCTGTAATATAAAATGTTCCACCTGTGCCTTTTTTTTTTTTTTTAAACATAACCACTTTGGGACAGTGAAAGTTCTATGTCTTCTCCTTAGGGTTGTGACAGAGCCTTTGGGGACCTGCAACAGCTTACTTCCAGTTTCTGTCTGGCATACTGATGGGCCAGAACTTATTTTAACAACATTCCATCACATTCCAGGCACCTGGAAGGAGGAATATGTTGAACTTCTCGGAAATTATTTTTTGGAACTGTTTTTATCCTGAGGAATAACCCATTTAAAAATTGAATGACCTTTATGGTTGACTTTTCCACTCTACATAATGCAAACTGAAAAACTCGTTGTTTTCAGCTGCTTCTGCAGCAGTGGGAAGAGCAAGCCTGTGGGAGTCCTCCCCCGGTTGGCCCCAGCACAGAGCTGCATCATTCTACACACCCCTCATGCCTTGTCTCCTTGTGTGTGAGGTGGTAATGATGGTGCAGGGAGCTCCAGGGGTTGTCGTGAAGGTTACAGAGATGGGGGGTGTAAACTTTGAACAGTGTGCCCCACATAAAATGCAGATCTGGTGAGCAGAGGCAGCTGCTCACATTAATTGTTGATGCCAAGGCACTGGAGTTCCACAACAGCCTATGCCTTTCTTTCCTGGGTCCTTTTTGTCTCAGCCACCACCTTAGAGAAAGTGACTCAGCAAGGCTGGTGCTTGTGGAGCCCTCTACAAATCCAGCTAATTCACACGGGCGATGCCCTGGAGATAAGGGGGTTTTCCTGGGTGGTAGGACCCCATTTCAGAGGCTTAACTAGCCGGTTTCTCCTAATTGGTCCTGTCCTCCAGGGTCAAGTTGAAGGCCTGCCAGGAGACTGGTGGTCTCACCAGAGTTTTCCACTGGAAGCATGAAGGACCCCATGGGGCCTCGTGCAGAATGACATGGGTGTTGGGGGGAGAACAGAGGGGACACCGCCTGTACCATCATGGGCAGGTCACTATATCTGGCTCACGCCGGCTTTCTTCCCATCTGGGAAATGGCAGAAGACCATGCTTTTTCACAGGAGGGATGAGGGTTTAGGGAGGTATTTGATGACTGTGTTGGGGCTGCATGAGTAACAGAGTTGACGGAGGGGCCTTGGAGTCACAGACTTGGGTTCAGGCCCCTGCTGCTGCCACATAAAAGTAGATCGCTTGGGTAAGCCATGGACCTCAGTGTCCTCCTCTGTGCACTGTGGATAATACCTAGCATGTAGGTCTGTGAGGGGTACAAAATAGAAGGCCATATTAGGAGCTTAGAGCAGAGCCTGGTACTCACTAGATTGTAGTTTTATGGAGATACTCTGGCATCACTGGTGTTGCAGACCTGGTCCTACCCTCTGGAAACTTTAAGATTAAGGGTACAGAGGGGTGCCTGGTGGCTCAGTCATTGAGGCATCCAACTCTTGGTTTCAGCTAAGGTCATGATCTCAGGGTGGTGGGATTGAGCCCTGAGGTGTGCTCTGCTCTCAGTGTAGAATCTGCTGGAGGTTCTATCTCCCTGTATTTGTGTGTGTGTGTGCTCTCTCTGTATCTCTCTCTCTGTCTATCTCCCTAAAATAAATGAAGCTGTAAAAATAAATAAATACATACATGCATAAGTTAATTAATTATGGGTACAGAAATCAGTGATGGAGCTGGGCTGATGGGACACTTGGCAGCAAAGACAGGTGCACCCTGCTTGAAGGCTCGGGGGTAGCTGCGGTGTCACCAGTGGTGATGGGGGTGTGAGGAAGTTGCCTCGTGCAGCATCCAGAGAGGAACTTAGATGGGGGGTTCCAGGGAGTAAATGCCCATGGGTAGGAAGCATCTTCAGATGAATGTCAGAGGGTGTCCTCATGGATGGGGAGGCACCCTTTCTCCCTGAAGCTGCCCACGAGTGGAGGTGTGCCTGCTGGGGACATAACTAAATCATTGGGGTTTAGCCTCCTAAGCTGTTAATTTATGAAGATGTGGCCAAGACCTTGTCTCACTGTTTTTTAAAGAGAAGTAAATTAAACTGTTGTTTGGGATGGTGTTGTCTTCCAAAGGCTCATTCAGAGTCAGTGGCAGAGCTGCTGTGGGCTTTCCAACTTGTCTTGAAAGCCTGGTCCAGGCAAGGGTGAGGAATATTCCCATCTCTTGGGGTCTCTTGCCCTCTCTGTTTATGGCAGAACGTGGTTTTGTGACTGGTAAATAAACAGGCATCCTGTGCAGATCCTTCAGCTCTTCGTGTGGCTGCAGTAGAGGAAATTCCCATTCACTGGGCACAGACTGTGGCTGGACGGGCGGTGTGGCGGGGCTCTCACTGAGCATTCTCCTTTCACGTAATCCCCGACCAGATATGAATTTTGTGGTGTTGCCACTTTCCTGCTGGCCAGGAGGGAAGTTGAGGCCCAGGAAAGTTACACTTTCTCGCTGTGGTAAGCGGCAGAGCCATGTCAGCCGGTCCAGGCCCTGGCTTTCAGGTCTGTTTGCTGTGAGCATTTCCTCTTGTGTTTCCAGCTTTTGGCCTGTTTGACCTATCAAACTACTGATGGTGTATTGATAATTCTAATACTCTCGACATTGTGAAAGATTAGCTCTTCACTTTGTGCTAGAAATGTTTCTTGCTGTATTTTTCTTTTAATTAAAAAAATAAAAGTCAAAGTCCCACGTTTCTGCCCATTTGAATCTCCCTGAGTCTCCCTGTTGTGAAGTGGTTGGGTTTGGGGATTTCTAGGGCAGGGGCCTAGTTGGTGGTGGCTTTGCATGGAGGAGCCCATGGCTCAGGACTTAGAGTGGGGACTGGAGCAGTGTGAACTGTGGCCTGAAAATGTGTTCATGTGTGCTGAGGTGGTGCCCAGATTCTTTTGGAGGATGAACTGAGGTTTTGATCAGTAGGTTAGAGAAACACTTGATGGAATAACACTGATAATTTTGTTTTTGTATTCAATCCTAATTTTGTGTTTTCGTTTTCGTGTAGTGCAGTGTGCTCTATGTTCTAAGAAAAAATTGGCAATCAATTCATATAGTATCATGATTTAATAATCCTTCCTCACTCACCGGGTCATATTTCAGGTTTTTATATGTAGTTTTTATATCTGTAGTTCTGTTTCTGAATTCTGCATTTTGATTCATTCCTTCATTTTTAAATTTCTTATTTTAAAGATTTTATTTATTTGAGAGAGAGAGAGAATGAGCTAGGAGCAGGGGCAGAGGGAGAAGGAAAGGGAGACTGACTCCTCACTGAGCATGGAGCCTGATGTGGGTCTCAGATCCCAGGTCTCTGAGATCAGGACCTGACCCAAAGGCAGATGCTTAACAGACTGAGCTACCCAGGTGCAGCCACATTCCTTCATATTTTTATTTTTACTCCAGTGCTGCACTGTTTGGCTGGTTGCTTCAGTTTCTGGGAGGGAGGGAGATGACCCCCTCCCCTGTTCTTCTAACAAGTTTGCTTTTGCTGCATTGACTGGAGAAGGGCCAGGCTTCCTGAAGATGAGTAGGATGATTCAGTGACACCCAAAAGGCAGTGGCTATCATTGTTCCCACTGTGCTTCAACAACTTCACCCACTGACTCTTTGATGATGGCAGCCACCAGCAAATCTTCTGCAGAGGACTGCTGCCTTGGGATGCTTTTCTTGTGGTGCTGGACTTCATTCCCCCTGGCAGCCAGTACAGCTAGGATTAGAACCTAGGAAAAGTCCCATTAGAACCCAAGAAAGTGGGGTGCCTGGGTGGCTTAATCGATTGTCTGCCTTTGGCTCAGTTCATGGTCTTAGGGTCCTGAGATCAAACCCTGCACTAGTGTCCGTGCTGGCTGTGGAACCTACTTAAAATCAAACAAACAGAAATCAGCCCAAGAAAGTACCATCCTTTGTGTTGTTCTATACTGTGGATCAGATTTTATTTTTCTTTTCTTTTTTTTCTTTCTTCTTTCTTTTTAAAGATTATTTATTTGTCAGTGAGAGAGCACAAGCAGGGGGAGCAACAGGCAGAGGGAGAGGCAGGCTTCTGGTTGGGTAAGGGGTCTGATGTCGGACTTGATCCCAGGACCCTGTGATCATGACCTGAGTCATGTTAGGCTGCTGCCTAACAGACTGAGCCAACCAGGCATCCCCCAGGATCAGACTTCAATAACCCTACCAGATTTCTTTAGCTTTGACATTTTAAAGGACAATGAAAGCTAGCTAAACCTACACCAGGATTCTGCATCTGCTGGGGCTGTGCTGTCCGGGCCTATGTGCCTCCTGTTCTTCTAACCCCATCAATTCCACCCATGTTTTAGCCAGAGAACTGTAAGCAGGTGTGGGTGTGTCACTGAAAGCTTTGACTCATCATTCATATCTTTATTGTAAGCTTATAAACTTTTTTTTTCTTTTTTTTTGGGGTTAGATTTTATTGATTTGTTTGTTTATGAGAATGAATGGGGAGCAGAGGCAGAGGAAGAAGCAGACTCCCTGCTGAGCAGGAAGTCTGACATAGGGCAAGATCCCAGGATTATTTATGACCTGAGCCCAATGCAGATGCTTAACCGACTGAGCCACCCAGGCGCCTCTTTATTTTTCCTTTATTGATTATCTGCCTTTCTGAGGCAGCGTTCTACCTGGGTTTTCATAACTCCACACTAAGGTATTCTTCCACTAGTGTGGCCTGTTTTGAGGTAATTCCTATACATTCTGGCTATGCTGCTAAATGATGCTATGATCTTGGACTCTTTTTTTTTTTTTTTTTAACCTCTCTGAGCCTTGGTTTCCTCTGTGCTAATGTGGATAATATACCCTCTCTTGCAGATGTGTGGAGGGCCATGGCTGACTTGGATGCAGTTGGAGTCATCTCACGGCACATGGAATACACAATTTATCTTGCTTCCTCTCTTGATAACGACATCTTGGTTTTCATGCTGTCTTAGAACAAGTAGAACTTGACTTACATGTAAGTTGTGAATTCACGTACTTTTGACAGAGGTGTTATTTTAGTTTATTTTAGTTTAGTTTAGTTTAAAGCAGGCTCCACACCCAGTGCAGAGCCCAGTGTGGAAATCAAACTCACCACCGTGAGATCAAGATCCGAGCTGAGATCAAGAGTTGGCCGCTCAACCAGCCTAGTCACCCAGGCATCCATTCTGTTTATCATTTTTCAAAAAATGTGACAAGTAACACTTTTTCTGCTTGGACCTGTCCTCACACCTGCTATGCTGGTCTGGGGGTCAGACGTGTAGCTGGTGTGGTGCTGGTGATGTTGAGCAAGACAGTTGTTAAGTCTTTTTACCCTAATTGCTGTTGTCCTATTATTTCCTTTTTTTTTTTTTAAGATTTTATTTTATATCGTGGTGATATATGCTAAAACTGTTGCTTCTGGTCCTGCCTTAAAACTTGAATATGTAGGGCATTTTTTAAGGATTCATCCCTGGAGATACAGTATTTGTTTTTCTCTGTCTGACTTATTTTGCTTAGCACAATACCCTCTAGGTACATCCATACTGTTGTAAATATCAGGATCTCATCCTTTTTGATGGCTGAGTAATATACCATTGTGTGTATGTACCACTTTGTCTTCTGTTGCTGGACACTTGGGCTGCTTCCATATCTCGGCTATGGAAAAAAAAATGCTGCAGTAGGCTTAGGGGTGCCTCTGTGCTTTCAGAATGTTGAGTCTGATGTGTCAACTGCCACAACAGTCGTGGCAACTCAGGAAGGGAGCCAGGTGCAGGAGGTAAGAGGAGGAGTGCAGCTTTAGGCAATCTGAGTTGAGGTGTCTGTTGGACGTGCAGGTGTAGGTTCTGGTTGGACAGTCAAAATGTAGGAATGGGTGCTTGGGGGAAGAGAGATGCAATCATGCTGTTGCCAAGGGATATATTCCTTGTAGAGAGAGTGACAGTTAAGGATTTAGGGTAATTCCTTCTTTTCTTGGGCAGATAAAGGGGAAGAATAAAGGAGTAGTGGATGGAAGGGGAGGGACGTGGCTTTGATGCCAGGAAGGCATTTTTGCACAGATGTCTAGAGAAGAGAGATTTCAAGGAATGAAATGTCAGCAATGTTCGATGATGTGAAAAGTTGCAAAGCAGCTTGATTAGGGGGTGGGGGTAGATCGAGGAGGTTGTCACTGAGTACTGAAAGAAAATGGGAGGTGAGTAGTGGAGTCCTAAGCCAGACATAGAGATAGAGTGCCTGGGCGTGATACCATGGAGGTCACATACAAGAATAGCCTTTTAGAAAGTTTGATGGTAAAGACACAGACGATCATAACTCCAGACATAGCTTGGACAAGGGTGGATTTTACAGGCTGTGTTTACCTATTTGCAGGTTGACTGAAGGGAGATGACAGATGGTGCATGCTGCTGGATGTTGTGGGTTGAGATGGGATCAGGTATACAGAAAAGCACACAGAGAGGAGTGTATGGATGCCCTGACTGCTTCTGTAGAACACAAGGCCAACATTAGGCATGGAGGGAATGGAACGTGGCTCAAGGAGATGTGCAGTCTCAGATACAGACCACATGGCTCAGAGTCTTACAGGGCTCTCCTTGCCTCCGCGTGGCCCTTCTCACAGGGTTTAAGTTTTGAAGAGTCCTTTTGTTTCTCTGGGTTTGGGGTGTGACTGGAGAGACATAGCAGAGAACAAGGGCTGAGGAAAGACCAAGAGGGCAGGAACTCACAGAGGGGAGTCTACTACCCTCTCTGCCTTTTCTGGTATGGGCTCTCTCCTGATCTGGATGGACGGATGACCTGCCATTACTTCTTTTAAAAATGCATTTGGCTTTACCCTGCCAGAAAGCAACACATGTTTATTGAAGAATAGTGGGAAACCCCAGAGAAACTGAAGGAAGAAAATAAGCACTCAGCTGAAGACAACCATTCAAAAGTTCTGGCACCTTTTCCTCCCAACTTTCACTGAAGTTGAACAGATAAATGTATATATATGAAGTGATTTCTGGGAAAGACCAAAAAAAAAAAAAAAAGATACCAACAACAAGAAAACAAAAAAGAGAACAAAGCAGAAGAAAACGGTGTTCATTTTCTTCCTGAGGCTGCCCTTCCTCGATACTGCTACTTGGTTTTACTACCTGCTTTTCTCACTGGGCTTTCTTGACAAAACATGGTTCCACTACTTTTTACCTTCTTCAAAGTGTTTGACAGAGTCGTTTGCTTTCAACATGGAGTTTGAGCAAAATGGACTATTGTTTTAAAATATTCTATCATGTGTGCTGTAATATCTCATCCTGGACATGATACAAATGCTATGATAAAAAGAAGAGATGCTTTTAAAGTGATCACCAGAGTTGTGAAATTCATTGGCATGATCCTTCTTTTTTTTTTTTTTAAAGATTTTATTTATTTATTTGACAGACAGAGATCACAAGTAGGCAGAGAGGCAGGCAGAGAGAGGAGAAAGCAGGCTCCCTGCAGAGCAGAAAGCCCGATGCGGGGCTCGATCCCAGGACCCTGGGATCATGACCTGAGCTGAGGGCAGAGGCTTAACCCACTGAGCCACCCAAGCGCCCCGACATGATCCTTCTTTTGAGGGTCATAATTCGTTTAATTTTTTTCTGCTCCAGCTTAACCTTCGCAGTCTTCAGTTGTTATGTGCATTAGACACAGTATTAGCAGTAGTGGCAGTAAAAATACTCCTGTCACCCTTTACAGGTACCATTTTACTAGCATCTCCTTACCACTGTAGCAGCTTTAAACCCTGTTTCCACCCTGTTCATTCCTTTAAATGCCTTTTCCTTAAAACCTTTTCTTAGTTTTTGGTGTTCTATAGCTTTACCACAAAATGTTTAATTGAAGATTTCTCATCTTGCTTGGTATCTGTGCATTTCCTGTATTTCTGGATTTATCATTTCTGTAATATCCTCAGCTGTTTTCTTCTGAAATTTTGACTCTGTCCTTCTGCTGTACTTCCCAGGATTCTTATTTAAACCTCCCGTCTGTTGTTCGTGTCTCTCAAGCTGGCGTTCATCCTCTTCTCCTGCCTCCTTGTGTTGCATTCTGGGGAATGTCTTCACTTCTTGGTGCAGTGTTGTGAAGTCCTTCATTCAGGGCTCATCTACTGCCCCACCATTCTGGTGTGTTTTCTGTTGTGTTTTACGTCTCAGTGATTTTTGGTCCCTGTTTAACTTCCTTCAGTTCCATGTTCACACTTGGCCTGTTGCTTTTGATAGGCTCTTGATCCTTCTTCATTTTTAAACCTCTTTTGTGTTCTTAAACAATTAACATGTAATATTTTCTATTCTGTATCTGATCATTCCAGTGTCTAAAGTCTTCATTTTCCCTCAGTCTTCTGTCTCTCACAGTGGCCTCATTTCTTGCATGCTCTGTGAAGGGATTTTGAGACCAGATTTATTGGAACATAGATGTAATCTCTTTTAATTCTGTTTTTTGGTGTGTTTTTGTTTGTTTGTTTGTTTGTTTGTCTGTCTGTTTTTTCCTGGAGGGTTTGTCTTTCCTTTGCCAGGAGGCTGGGAGTGTTCTTGGTTGGGATCACTTTGGTTCCATTTGAGGGTCCTGGTTTATTAAGGAAATCTCAGGTTCAGTTCCCCCAACTTACCGTGTGGTGGGAACGGGGTCTGGAGGGCACAGGCCTGTAGAGATCCTGCAGTGAAAATGGCATTTGTTCTCTGGCACCCTGATTTGTTTTTCTTGAGCTTGTTGCTTACAGATCAGGTTTTGGCTCACTTGTTTCTGCCACCTCCCTCTTCCTGCTTCCTTTCCTACCATTTTCTAAGTCCTTTGCTAGTTTTTCGATGTCTTCTAAAGCCCAGAAATGTTTTGTGAATTCCATTTGCCATCACTAATTGCAAGTCTCATCCTGCAGCAGGAAGGCCAGAGCCAGACACTGTAATGCTCTGCCTCCCACAGAGGAGATTTTAATACCCTCTCCTCGTGTTCAGAAATTCTAGATTGGAGATGGAGTTATGGATACATTACCATCTACAGAGGATTAGTTGCCTATATAATAGAACAAGTATGCATTATTCTAATCTTCCTAAAACTTCCATTTTGCATAATAAATATGAATGAATAAGGAACCCGCATTACTTTAGTTTATGCAGATGTTCTCTTTCTGTCTCTGGCTTTAGATGGTAGATTGTCATTTGTATGGTTCATTCTGAAAATTGGGTAACTTCATTCTTATTTTCTACATGTTGGTGCCATATAAAGTGATGATTTATGGAGATTCAGAGGTAAATATTTATCAACATCTAAATAATTGGGGAAGGCTTCCTTTACAAAAGGTAGAATTATTAAGACCTGTTTAATCACAGAAGGGATATCCTGTAAAGCTAGCCCATAAATAAAAAGTGGATCAGAAGAAAGCAGAGAGAGGAGAGAATTTGGAAGGAGCATGTGGAGGGACACCTACTGCCTATCCCTGTAAGTCAGGGGCAATCCGGAAGGGAAACCTTGTTAAAGGAGGCAGTAGTGTTTAGATGTAATGAGCTACTGGAAACCTCACAGTGTTCTGGTGAAGCAAGTGGTGTGCAATCAAGTCCGCAGCCCAGTTGAAGTTGTGGCTTCAGGCAGCAAGCGAGCAGGCCTTTCTGTCTGCTTTTATCTCCAGTGGGAGCGACTTGTCCTCCTTGAAGTTAGCCTCCAGACATCTTTTCCTGTCGCTACACATCTGTGCATCACTGAGAATTTCTGCGGTTGCTGCTTCATGGAGATGTTTGTCAGTTTTGGGTTTTGTTTGTTTTGTTTTGTTTTTTACTGAGGTTCACTTGCTAACTTTTCTCTTCTCTTAAAAAAAAATATATTTAATCTAGGGGTGCCTGGGTGGCTCAGTGGGTTAAAGCCTCTGCCTTTGGCTCGGCTTGAAGGCATGATCCCAGGGTCCTGGGATTGAGCCCCACATCAGGCTCTCTGTTCAGCAGGGAGCCTGCTTCCCTTCCTCTCTCTCTGCCTGCCTCTCTGCCTATTTGTGATCTCTGTCTGCCAAATAAATAAATAAAATCTTTAAAAAATATATGTGTTTAATCTAGGGGCACCTGGGTGGCTAAGTGGGTGGGTTAAGCCTGTTTCTTCAGCTCAGGTTATGATCTCAGGGTCCTGGGATTGAGTCCTGCATCAGCAGGGAGCCCTCTTCCTCCTCCTCTCTCTCTCTGCCTCTCTGCCTACTTTTGATCTCTCTCTGTCAAATAAATAAGTAAGTAAATAAATCTTTTAAAAATATATATATAATCTCTTCCAGGAAGAGATTATGCTGAGTGAAAAAAGTCAAGCAGAGAGAGTCAATTATCATATGGTTTCACTTATTTGTGGAGCATTACAAATAGCATGGTGGACAAGGGGAGATGGAGAGAAGGGAGTTGAGGGAAACTGGAAGGGGAGGTGAACCATGACAGACTATGGACTCTGAAAAACAATCTGAGGGTTTTGAAGGGGTAGGGGGTGGGAGGTTGGGGGAACCAGGTGGTGGGTATTATAGAGGGCACGGATTGCATGGAGCACTGGGTGTGGTGCAAAAACAACGAATACTGTTACACTGAAAAAAAAAATATATATATATTTCATCTCTTATTACCATGTATTTCAAATGGTAGTGAGGGATGATGGTGTGGGACCCCATGAAGTGAATTTACACTGCCATCTTGACCACAATATAAGTGTCGTACACAGCCATCCTGTGTCCCCTTTCGTTCTGAAATGGATTCTCTCTTCCCAGCTGTTATCCATAGAAGACAGGGGTCTTTGTTCTTGTAGGTGACTTGTCCAAGATCGCACAACTTTCGAGGTTTAACCTTTGGTCTGATTGTAGGACCCATTTTCTTTAACTCAGTGCCATGCAACCTACCATGTAGGACTCTCAATACTCTCCTGCTTTTGAAGCTGTACTCCACAGGCCGCGTCTACCAGTGCATATCTATTTTTGTCTAGTTCACTCATTCATTGCACACATTTACTGGATGCCAGCTATGTGTTTCAGGCACCTTTCTAGGTGCTGGAGATATGGCAGTGGGCAAGTCAAACACAACCCCCTGCCCTCATTGAGCATGTTCCATTTCCTACTACTGGAAGCATCCACCAGGAACAATGGACTTATGCCAGAAGTCCAGCAATGATATGAGTTCCAGAAATTTCTGAATGGTTCTTTGTGGAAGTGATGATTTGGCGGCAGCCCTCAAGGTAGCTACCTGCACAGGCAAAAAAAAAAAAAAAAAAAGGAGGGCTGGTGTAGAAATGCCTGATGAATGGGCTTCAAGGTCAAATAACTGAGCCAGGTCTTTAAGGTCTTATTTAGCTCGGAGATTTTTCAAGAACTTTCCATGATACATAAGCATATTATAGAAAAAACCCTATTCAAAGCACACTGTAAATTTGGAGGATGATTGTCTTTGCATTATTTTTGTGATTAAATGACAGTTGATGATACAGGCACTGTTGTAAGTCACTTATCCCTGTGCAAACACTTTGTGGTAAATTCTTTTATCATCCTTATTTTTCAGAGGTAGAGACTGATGCAAAGGGAGAAGTTTGGTGGTTCTCCACTGGCCACAGCTAAGCAAGCAAAAAGCAAAAAGCAGAGCCTGCATTGGAACCAGGCACTGTGGCTCCAGACCCCAACTCTTCACCCTTGGGCTTCTTGCAGCACGCCTGATTTCTTGTCACTAAGAACTTGGTGCAGGAGTTTAACGGTACCTTTAACTTCTAGTTTTTCTTTCTCAGAACTGAATCTGCATTGCAGTGCATCTCTGCATAAACATGTGTTTAATTTTGTCACCTTTAATTTTGTTTTTAGGTAAGATCTGAAGGAGTCAATCTGTTTCTTCTGTGGCTTCAAGCACTTCAGACAAACTTTGCAGAAGAGCAGGTGCTGATTTTTGCTTGCCTCGTGCCTGGTTTCCCAGCGATCATGTCATCCTTAGGGACCTGCATGCTGGAGACACTCATCAGTCCTAGCCCTGGTGTGGCGGATGGTGAGGAACATTTTAGCCAGCCTTACAGGTTGAAATGACTCTGGAAGTTCTCTTGAGGGATTCCTCAGCTTGTCATGATCCTGAATAGAACCCTTTATTTCGTAGATGGGTTTGGAGGAGGAATTATCCCCTGCTCTTGTTCACAGTAATGTCTTACAGACATTAGAATAGAAAGAATCAGAGCCTTTTTTATATGCAATGAGGATGGGAGACATTTACTGAAGTGGTGGAAACAGGAATGGAAGGGAGGACTCAGATGTTGGAAACAACAGGAAGTGGAGTGTTTTCTTGGCTGTGAATGAAATTTAAATCTGCCATCCAAAACTACTGTTTATTGTCCTCAGCATGATTGTTTCACGAGTGGACATTCATCTGCTCACCCAGCCCTGTATTTTCATGCCGCATTCATGGAAAGACAGTAGCTGCTTCCTGGGAAAGTTATGGCAACCATCTGTGTCCCATGAGTTTTTAAGGAACTTGCCAGTTAGGGCCAATGATTGATTAATGCACATCACTTTATTGCCCAAAGACAGGTATTTGATCCTTAGGCTGACCGAAGCAGAATTTGGCAGAGAGAAGAATAGTTTAGAGGGAGAGGTGGCTTCATGTGAGTTTGTACCGTATTTCCAACCCCTTGATGCTCACTGGCCTGGAGTGTAGCGTGAGCAGGTTCCAAAGGAGGGGCAGATGTATTTTAATGAAGGCCATTTTTTGAAAACCCTTTGAACGTTGGTGAAAGAACTCCTTTTTTTCCCCACTCTGGAGCAAAGATATATCCACAAGAATCACTCCACTCTTGCCGGCCATATCAGGGGAAAGGATCGCTGAGGACCAAACATGCTTTTTCCTTCAAGTCCTATTGAACTGTATGGTTATTCAGGTAAAAGCAAAATCTTGGATAATTCAGGAATGGTCTTTCTCTTGATAGGAAAGAGGAAACATTGCTTATTTTCTCCCAGCTCATCCATATTTTGTATGTTTGCTTGTTTTTTGTTTGTTTGTTTTTTGAGTTGACTCTATGATATTTCACTAGAACTTGAATATGTGCTAAAGACCTGGCATACATAATATTTTGGGTGAGAGTGTATGTCAAGCAAACATTTCAGTTCTCCCATCTGCTTTTATATTACCATATTCACACAGAACACTTCACTTCTAACACTGTGGCTGAGGCTGTGGATTTTTCCCTCACCAGGCAACTCTGCAACACCAGCTGGGTGTCCTGTAGTTTTACTCAGCTTTGACACTGTCTGCCTTGATATGGCATCTGATCCCACAGGTTAAGGGCTCAGTCCTGTGAGACTGTTCCATCACATTCAGGTGCCAGTCATAAGTAGGAGGAGCCCAGGTTACCCACAACTTCTCTACAACTTGGCTACAAATCAGAGGTTCCTTCAACTCCTCCTCCGGTTCAACTGAGTGGCTCACAGAACTCTGGGAAACATTTGTTTTCATTTGCAATTTATGAAAGATATGATAAAGGATACAGATGAACAGTCAGATGCAGAGACACAAAGGGCACAGTCTGGGAGGGTCCCAAGCACAGGAATGTCTATTCCTGTGGAGCTGGGTTTTATCCCCCTCCTGGTACCTGGATATGTTGACTTACCTGGAAGTTTCCTGAAACCCCTGCTATGAGGATTTTTTTAAAAAGATTTTATTTATTTATCAAAGAGAGAGAGGGGGAGAGAGCGAGCACAGGCAGAGAGAATGGCAGGCAGAGGCAGAGGGAGAAGCAGGCTCCCTGCTGAGCAAGGAGCCCGATGTGGGACTCGATCCCAGGACGCTGGGATCATGACCTGAGCTGAAGGCAGCTGCTTAACCAACTGAGCCACCCAGGCGTCCCTGCTATGAGGATTTTTATGGAGGCTTCCTTACATAGATGTGCTCTGCTTTTAGCCCCCTCCCCTCTCTGGGGGAATGTAGGGGTTGGGGTGGGGGTGCCGAAGATTCTAAATTCTAATCATGGTGTGGTCTTCCTGGTGATGTGTCCCCACTGAGGAGCCATCTCGGAGCCCACCCAGAGTTGTGTTATCAGAACAAAATATTAAACTCAAAATGGATGGAAGACCTCAATGTAAGATAGGAATTCTTGCCAGTTTTCTTAAGGTGATTCTCTCTGCTATCCCTCAAGATTCTGTCCTTGCCTCCCTTCCTGACTGCACTGTCCTATTGGGCAATCTTGCCTATTGGGCAGGTGGAATGGACCAGTAGGGTCAAAATGCACAGCTTCTAGAAGGCAAAGGGATACTCCAGTCTGCTCTCAGGACTTTGGAGTCTTTGTGTTTTTGGTGCTGGTGAAAGGAAATGAGAGAGGAGAGCAGACAAGAAAGAATGCTAAGTCATTAGAGAGAACTGGTAGGATAAAATACAGGCATGATGAGTAGAATGAGTTTAAAAACATGATACCATTGGGTGATTTTTTTAATACTCAGTAAGAATATTTTTAACAAAGTGAACCATTTAGTTTTGAAATATTCATTCTTAGCATAATTTGAGTTTTAAGATAGGAGTACATTACATGATTGTCAACATTATTTGTCACCATGACTTTTTTTTTAATTTCGGATAGGAATTTTAATAAGATAGCATTTTATTTCAGTAGACATTTAAGTTAAAATTTAAATGTATATATGTTCTTTCCCACATATTATCCAAAGGCTACAAATTAGAGTGGAAGAATAAGGATACTCAAGATACTTGTTTTAAAGTTCTTTTTACACTGTTTTGAAAATATTGTCTTCCTCATTTATTTCCATCATTTACCATGTTAGCAAAATCTACAAACTTGTACTTGGTAAGTACTGATTGGGCTGGGTATAGAGGACGTCCACAGGGAAGCTGCCATTCTCTTTCAAAGTGACCTTTGTTTATTTTTAAGCAAAATAGTCACTTTATTCTTATATTTAATGGTAACTTTATTGTAAGAGGTTTAAAGTTTCCTAATAAATGATTTTACCTATTTGTACAAACTATTTATTTGTACCTCAGGAAGACTGTGGCTCCTAAAATAATTCAACATGTGTCATGATTCTTCTTGGTATAATTATATTTAAAATTAAGTTTTAAAATATTAATTTTTAATTGAAACTGTTTATTGAAGGCAGTGTTTATTTTCTCATGCAAAGATGTTGAAATAAACATTCTCGTTGAAGTCTTCTCTTAACGGTGTTGAGGTACGGTGACCCCAGGCCCCAGACCTTGCCCAGTGGTGAGGCAGACCATCCCAGGCCATGCAACTGCCCAGAGTAGCCCTTCCTTATATCCTGGATCTTTCATCCACTACGCTCGTGCTACTTACAGCTTCTTATGGAGGGGCCAATATTTGGGCAACTGTGCAACCTAAGGGCAGTAAGCTCCAGAAAGGAAGGAAACATGAGGGAATTTCTAGTTTCACTGCTCAGGGTTTTTTGGGTTTTTGTTTGTTTGTTTGTTTTCCCCTATGAAAAATGAAGGCTCACAGGACATAAGTATCCCTTTGATTGGTGCTGGGTGGGGAAGCAAATTTTCTTCTCCCTATTATTGGAAAGCAGGCAAAATTAGTTAAAGTGAATAATCAGAAACAATTTGGGAGGGAAAGAGATCACAACAGGCATTAATCCATGTGGTGAATGTGGACTACTAATTCAGTTGTCTTTGGGTGTTTACTTACATACACACAAATGTGCATGCTTGGATCAGGGGAAAGCAGCAAAAACTTGATGCCTTTTGAAATATGTAGAAGTACTAACCTTTAGAGGTACCGGGCTGTGTATTTGTTAGCTATCTGTATATGGGTATTTTTTTTCAGAACTTGATTCTGATTTGATAAATAGTCTATATTCACTGTGGAAAACATAGTATACTTTAATATATTGAATTAAAGTTCTTTATTGAGAACTTGTCTGCCTCATGCAAGTGCCTCCAGGTATATAAAAGGTGGGAGGTCGGGGTACCAGGTGGTGGGTAATATAGAGGGCATGGATTGCATGGAGCACTGGGTGTGGTACAAAAACAATGAATACTGTTATGCTGAAAATAAAAAAAAAAGAAAGTAAGAGAGCTGGACATACAGCAAGTAGTAGCTCAAGTCCAATACCATGTAACTTTTTGTATTGATTATGAAATTTAAAGGAGAAAGGGACTTTTTTTTATTATTCTATTTCTTTTCAGTGTTCCAGAATTCATTGTTTATGCACCACACCCAGTGCTTCATGCAATATGTGCCCTCCATAATACCCATCACCAGGCTCACCCAACCCCCTACCTGCCTCCCTTCTAAAGCCCTCAGTTTGCTTCTCAGAGTCCACAGTCTCTCATGGTTTGTCTCCCCCACCAATTTCCCTCAACTCACTTCTCCCCTCCATCTGTGTTATTCCTTATGCTCCAGAAGTAAGAAACCATATGATAATTGACTCTGCTTGACTTATTTCACTCAGCATAATCTCTTCCAGACCAGTTCATGTTGATACAAAAGTTGGGTATTCATTCTTTCTGATGGAGGCATAATAATCCATATTGTATATGGACCACATCTTTATCCATTCATCCATTGAAGGGTATCTTGGTTATTTCCACACTTTAGTGACTTTGGCCATTGCTGCTATGAACATTGGTGTACAGATGGCCCTTCTTTTCACTACATCTGTATCTTCTTGGTATATACCGAGTGCAGTTGCAGGGTCATAGGGCAGCTCCATTTTAATTTTTTTGAGGAATTTCCACACTGTTTCCCAATGTGGCTGCACCAAGAAAGGGACTTGTTATTAATTCTGTGGAGCTGGTCAAGTCAAAATTCAAAGATGAATTTTTTCAGACATAAAGTAGTTTATACTGATTCTATTCTTCAGATTCATCTACAAGGAAAAGGCTATAAAACTAAAGTCTCGTGGATTTGATTAGGGTAGTATTGGATGTTAAAGTACCTGAAATGATGAAGAATGTCTGTACATTCTTCTAGATTTGTTTCAGTCCTAAAATATTAAATTAGTTATAATGTATGTGAAAATATCCTTACTATTAGAATTGCTTATCCTTTCTCAAATTTTCTAGTGGCTTAGTACTTAGTACTTCCACCACTGTATGCCATAGCTATAATAAGCAAGCAGTAACAGGAGTCACCATCCCACCTTTGTCAGGTCACAAGGCAGAATCAGAAACAAGTCTACCAAAAAATGTCATCCCTAATAATTTCTGGTACTTTAATTTTAAAGTTTTAGTTGATATTCATCCAATCAAATATAGAGCTGAGGTATATGTTTGTGAGAAATTGAACTGTTTAGGGTGGTGGCTTACACTCACTCCCCTAATCATGTATTCTGTTTCCTTCCAGACATCCCCCATTTGAGACCAGCGCCAGTGTATGTACATTACTACAACTCAAGACAATGAAAACATTTATAGTATAAAAATTCCATACATGGCAATTCACATTGTTTTTATTAAATGGATTATAAATTTCTTTTTGGAAAAAAGTATCTAGCTATAATCCAAAACACTCAAAATCGAGTTGCTGTACTGCCCCAAATCATACAGGTATGTCATTCCTCTTTTTCTTATATTTTACATAGGTAAAAATACACTAACACATACCAAAGTAATTGACTCATAGGGGTTTTGGTTCCTAAAGGATGCTGGTTCTAGGGATTATGTTTATGGGTGGGCTCTCTCTCTGTTGCTGAGGTGTCAGAAGTGCTTCTGAGATAGCACTTGCCATGCCCTGCTGACATTGCCATGACAAGGTGATCTTGGGGGCCAGGGAGATGTTCTGAAAACATGATGTTGTGTGCAGTCTCCTGGACCCTCTCATTTTCCTTCCTTTGCTCAAGAGCCAGTGACATCAGAGCATAAGACCAGGGGCCTGTGTTGCCTTCACCCATCCCCAGCACCAGGCAGGCCCTCAATAATTATGTAGG
Organism: Mustela nivalis; assembly: GCF_964662115.1. Taxonomy (NCBI): domain Eukaryota; kingdom Metazoa; phylum Chordata; class Mammalia; order Carnivora; family Mustelidae; genus Mustela; species Mustela nivalis. The sequence continues at coordinate 4,693 of NW_028134762.1, read as the reverse complement.
TGGGCTGTGGGAAGGACCTATTTGACTGCCAAGTGCCTCTTGGCATCTCAGAGGGAGCAGTGGAAGAGATCTCAGGATTTTGAGGTGCCATGATGGAATGCCTGGAAGAAAAGGCAGACTCTCTTTAGAAGGCTTTCAGTGAAGACCTCTTTCTGTGTGGGGCCCATGGTATACCTTCCCTCTCTTGTGGTCCTTGGTCATAGAGAAATGGGCTTTCCCAGCAGGTTGAGTTTCTTAGAGACTTTGTGCTGTGTAAGGAAGGACAACTTGGGGAGGTTTGAGAGGGGCTGCTTCATGGCAGGGGCCTGCTTTTATGCACAAAGCATGGTCCCCTTAGAGTAGCTTCGCTGATGCCCCAGAGTTGCCAAAAGTGTGACTAGGCCTGAGCTGCAAGAGTTCACACACCTGAGTGGCAGGTAGCATCTTGGTGGAGGAGCACCAAACTGAGGTCCAGAGCACGTGTCCTCATTGATTAAGAACTGACTACAGAGCTAGACAAACTTATTGTCAAGAAGTCTGAGGGGGATACAGTTACAGTAAAGAGCAGCAAAATACTTACTGAAGATTTTGAAAGGGAGCTTTGGGGTGCGTGGATGGCTCAGTTGGTTAAATGTCTGCCAGAGATCAAACCCTGTGGTGGGGGGTGGGGAGTCCCTGCTAAGTGAGGAGTCTGCTTCTCCCTCTCCCTTTCCCTCTGCCACTCTCCCTGTCTGTGCTCACTTTCTCTCTGTCTCTCTGTGTCAAATAAATTTTATAAATCTTTTAAAACATAAAAATACAAGAAAGATTTGAAACTTAAATTCACTAGTTGTACCATGTAATAGGAACCCTGTAAACAGTAATGATCACTGCTGAGAACAAAATTGATTTTTTTAAAGATTTTATTTATTTGGCAGAGAGAGATCCCAAGTAGGCAGAAAGGCAAGCAGAGAGAGAGGAGGAAGCAGGCTCCCCACCGAGCAGTGAGCCCAATGCAGGACTCGATCCCAGGACCCTGAGATCATGACCTGAGCTGAAGGCAGTGGCTTAACCCACTGAGCCACCCAGGTGCCCCACAAAATTGATTTTCCAAAAGAATATCCCAGAACACTGAGGAAAATTTCAAAGAGATGGAAATGAGAAACGAATAAGTAAGATCTGAGGTCAGGTCCAAATCTACCTTGCAAGTACCCTGAGGACAAAAGGAGAAAATAATAGAAGTTATAACTGAACTAATGCAGCATTTACTTGAGCTGAAAAACAGTCATGCCTTCAGTTCATAAAGCCTTCAAGTCCCAGGGAGAATTAGCTGAACAGACTCAAACCAAAACAGACGTAAACCTATTTGACTTTCAGGGACTAAGAAAAAAATTGTCAGAGTTCCAAACAGAAACCACCAGTTCCTTCTAGAAAATGAGACAGAGTATCATTGAATATTGACTTTAAGCTCTATCCCTCAGAGCTGAAAGAACTCTCTTTCTTAGAACTCTTGCTTCCTATCACATATGTAAGCAGATGTCAGATTGATTAACCTTGTAAATTGGTTTAAGTTCTAACTCTACAAACAAAATGATAAAGAATTTGGAGACAATCTAGGGGCATGTAAAAATTTGGGAAGTGGTAGACTACCTTAGGTAGAGATAAGACCCACAGACCATAGAAGAAATGACATGCCACTTTATTTTAGAAATTTGAAAAAGATTTGTATATCAAAAAAGAGTAAAGCTGCATGTGGGCAACAGGCTGTGAAAAGCATCTGTAACATCAGCTGTTCAAGGAGTTCATGTCTCTGACGTGCCTACAAATTGAGAAGAAGACAAACAGTCCGATTGAAAAACAGACCAAATGAGAGGAAGGAGAAGTTCATGGAAAAGGAAACAGAAATGACCCTGGATTTCATAGTGAGCCAGGGAACACCATTAGTTCTGGACCATGTTGAGACACCTTTATTCACTCACCCTGTAGCCAAAAACTAAAAATCATCAGGTAGACAAAAATTTGCATGAAATCATATATAAGAAACTCAGCCCCACTCTTTGATAAATTTTACAGTCTATTTTGTGTGATTGTTAAGTCAATTCAAAACAATCTGTTTAGAGACTCTGACTGTTCCCTACTTGGTTACAAAATTTCAGGGAACCATCACTGTATTTATTGAGAATAATCTCCTCATTCTTGAAAAATACATTTGAGTGATGAAAAATAGCAAGAATAATGGAATAGCCACAAATTCAAGGTTCTAGTTTTCCCCCCGCCCTTAGTGGGAAAGGAAACTTTTCACACATGTGAGTCATCTACTTTTATTATCTGGATTTCTTAGTTTCCGTAAAGTCTGACCTCCTGAATCAGTTTGGATGGTTGTCTCATCCTAACTCAAACTGTCTTAAAGATTAAAAAAAAAAAAAAAAAACCTTCAATCTCATGAAGAAGCAGCTCATGGCAGTGCTTGCAGAGAATGTGTTTTATTCACACTGTCTCCATGATTTTCTCCATTTTTCCCTACTGTGCCCTTTCCCTCTGGCCAGTTTGTCTTCCACCCCCTGCTGACTGTGTGATGGCTGCCCGCAGTGGGGGCACTGCTTTTCTTGTTCCCATTCAGAGACAACCCAGATATTTCTGTAAAGCCCTTCCCGTTTGTGTGTGTGGGACAACCTAGGTTACTGTCTCTCATAGAACAGTAACAAGGCACTGACTGTCGTGCAGCTGGCTGTGTGAATGGCCCAGGAGGAACATGACTGGCTTCCATGACAGACCCCTTCCCTGTAGTGTGGATGGGGCCAGCTTCCTGTGAGTCACCTGGGCTGCAGTGGAGGAGGCACACAGTGCACTGGGGTTCAGGGAGGGGGAGGGAGGAAGGATGCTGGCAGTCAACTCTCCAGATCCAGTACTACTGAAAGACACCCCCCCCAGTCGTTAACTAATTGACTGCTCTTTTGTTGTGTAAAAGTACCCCTCCTCCCCTTGCAATGAAAAGACCCTTCCCCCAGGGTTGAATTCAATGTAACTGCTCTTTTGCCTTTCTGTAACCCGCTTGGCTTTTAGGGCATGACACTTGACTCCTGTTTGAACAAGATACCCTCTCCTAATAGCCGGGGCATGGTCACATAGACAAGGGCAAGGGGGCTGCATGGTCACATAGACAGAATGTCTTTCTGCTGAGTATTAAGGTCAAACTTCCCCTCTTTGTTTCCCCTTCCCGCCTTTCTCTTCCGCGCGAGGGGGGTCTTCCAGGGCCAATCCACTAACACCAAGTATGCCTTTTTCAAAAGTTCTGTCAACCAATCAGTTGTGCCCCACCCAAAACTTGTTTGTACCTGTCTATAAAAACCCGGCACCACCCCAGCCGGGTGTGCTCAGCTAGCAGGAGCTGCTGACCACCCGCAGGCGCGCGCTGACCACCCGCAGGCGCCTGCGTAACAATACCACAAGAACCTCTTGCTGGTTGCATCCAGTGGCAGTGTTGGATTCTTGGGTAAGGGGATCCGCGGGTCTTTCACTACCACACCTTGAAGATGGTCCTACCTAGAAATGGTCCCTGCCATTGTTCAGACTCAATATGTCTCAGTGAGTTCTTCTAGTAGTTTTTAGTGCCACTGTAGCAAATGACAAATTCTCAGTGGCTTGAAACAACACAAATTGATTATCTTGCAGTTCTGGAGGTCAGAAGTTCAAAAATCAGTCTCAGTGTGGTAAAATCGGGGTGTTAGCAGCCTGTGTTCCTTCTGGAGGCTCTAGAGGAGAATCCACTTTCTTGCCTTGTCCTGCTTCTAAAGCTGCCTGCATTCCCTGACTTGTGGCCCTTCATTGCACCACCTTTTATCCCTCTGTTTCCAACTTCACATTGCCTTCTGATTCTGATCCTCCTGTCTCCTTATGGATCCTCATGATTACATTGGGACCACCGAGGTAATCCAGGATAATCTCTCCCCCCTCACACCTTAATTTAATCATGCTTGCTAAATCCCATTTGCCAGGTAAGGTAAAGTACTCAGAGCTTCTTGGGCTCAGGATAGGGTCATCTTTGGGGCAGTCGCTATTCAGCTGGTCAGTTGCCTCCTGTGCTCCCTTTTATGCCTCACACCTCATCTCACATGTGTCTGCTGTGTTCTCCTCTTCATCTGCATTGCAAATGAGAAATGCAGCAATTTAAACCATTGAATATTAGATTTTGGAGATAGTTGCAGGAATAAAAGCACATATAATTTTATTTGTGTCCTAAAAGTTTTTGTTTGGAATTTTAAATTTTATCTAATTGTCCCTAGGTAAATTAAATATGATTCAATCAGTTGATCTGAAAAATCTTTTCAAAGAGTATACCGCTGTTGTAAAGGCCCTTCAAAACAGTATTTTGAGGGACGCCTGGGTGGCTCAGTTGGTTAAGCAGCTGCCTTCGGCTCAGGTCATGATCCCAGCGTCCTGGGATCGAGTCCCACATCGGGCTCCTTGCTCCGCAGGGAGCCTGCTTCTCCCTCTGACTCTGCCTTCCACTCTGTCTGCCTGTGCTCGCTCTCGCTCGCTCTCTCTCTGACAAATAAATAAAATAAAAACTTTAAAAAAAAAAAAACAGCATTTTGAGTGCTGTTTCCAAATGAAGTTTACACTTTCACCCTTATCACTGTATTAAAGGTCATGTTGGAGGGTTTTGTGTGTGTGTGCTTTTCTCCAAAGTGAACTTGCTTCTCTATCTAAAACTAATACCTCTAACAGTATTTTT